>NC_134364.1:115855104-115940104 GCF_048569485.1 Anomaloglossus baeobatrachus
GTGTTCACTTAATAGCCAGTTTAGACAGCAAGATTGCATTTCCCATGGGCACAGATCGATGGGTAATAGATCTGTGCACACAAGCGGTCATTGTTCTCGGCAGCATGTTTACATGGGACGATGTGCTGCCGAGAACGATGATTTCTAATCAATTGTAAAGGGAGTCTATCAGCACAAAACTGTTTAAACCAAAGCACAGGCGCTCAGTGCACCCTAGGTGTGGCCAAACATTTAAGTGCACTTCCCCACTTACTTGTTTTTCCATCTATCTCTACCCTTCTCTGGCTCTGTAAAGCCAGATCTCCCAATAAAAGAAAGGGGATAAGAAATCAAGACCTGTGTGTCAACTTATAAAAGCTGTATCACACATACCTCAGTCAGGCTGTGATATGTGAAGAAATAACTTCTCATTTAGCAGAACGTGTTATCTCCAAGATCTACAGATCATCCCCCTCAATGTTTATTTGTTTTCCAGTTGGAAGCCATCACCCTCCATGCACTGCTATAAAGCTCAGACTGACAGAGGAGGGTGATGAAGCTGGAGATTTCTTTGTCAAGTACAACATGGATTAAAATATTTTGTCACGCATCACAGCAGGCAGCAGACTGAGGTATGTGTGATACAGCTCTAGTCAGTTGAAACTCAGGTTTTGGGAGCTGTACATCTTCAGTCTGCAGCCCGTACTGAGAAATGACTATGACAGGCTGCAGTTTGAAGTATGTCAGAAACACCAGTTTCTCTCATTCTTGGAGAACCCTTTTAATTCCACATTATAAAAAGGTTAAAAAAAAAAAAAAAAAAAAAATGAAAAAACTTTGTTCACCCCATGGGAAGACCAAAGGTTTGACAACAAAAAAAAACTAACTCAAATGTTGAAAAGCTCTAAATATTTGTTTTTCATGTGTTTGACTTTTCTACTCTATAATGGCTGTTCTACTATGAATTCTTTGATAAAATGGGTTGAATTTAATTTTATATAAAATTCTTTCCAATGAGCTATAATTATATAAACAATACTAGTATTATGAGCCATCAAACACCAAACATGAAGCTTTATTTTTAAAATGGCATTCACAATTTTAGCCACAGGTGTATCTACATTAAAGAGCCCCTCCAGTCCAGTATGAAAAATCTCCTGCCCATTCCGATCCATAATCTTGTCCTTAAAAAGGGGTTATCCGGCTTATTTTGCCTTTTTATTGTAATTTCACTATTTGGCTACATTGGGGCAGGTAAGTAGATAGTGACCACCTACCTGCCCTGCTGTCAGCCCCTCTCCCACGGCTCAGAGGGGTCATGTGACTGCCCCTGCCATGATTTTGCTGCTTCTTGTGACGTCACGTCAAGAGGGGCAGGAGTTTGTTGATGGGCATAACAGCCGACGACATGTTGCCGCCCTGCTGGGAGGGTACAGTGCGTCGGAGCCCCCACCCCCTCCCACACATTCTGTAGTGCAGTGGTGTCAAAGACACTGCCTGTAGGCTGCATGAGGCCCCTGATGCTGCTTGCGGCGCTCGCAGGCCCATGGCCCCCTTGCTGATCGCTGCCTGTGCTGGAGCCGCGTAGTCAGCGCTTTATATCAGAGGACAGATTCCCGGATGCTGCGCAGGACTGAGCTCTGGATACAGCTACTGCAATGATCAGCCGCCGGCCAATCAGAGGTCAGCAGCTGATCACTGGAGAAAGCTGTATACAGAGCTCAGCCCTGCGCAGCACCGAGGAATCTGTCCTCTGATATAAAGCGCTGTCAGCTGCGTCCCCTGCACCAGCAGCGTTCATCAAGGGGGCTGCGGCTGCAAGAAGCAAAAAGGCCACCAAGCAACGAGGAGAGGTGAGAAGGATTTGTCTTTGTTTTTTTGCTACGTGTGTGATGAATGCCACAATAGAGGACAATTCTACAGAAGAGGCCATTGCTACAAGAAGAGGACCCCAAGGGGACATTACTACAAGGTGAGCAGAAGAATGGAGCACAACACTATAGCATTGGCGTAATACTATAGGTTGAGCAGCAGTACGGGGCACAATACTATAGGATGGGCACAATACTATAGGATGACCAGAAGGATGGGGCGCAATACTATAGGATGGGCACAAGGATGGGGCCCAATACTATAGGATGGGCACAAGGATGGGGCGCAATACTATAGGATGGGCACAAGGATGGGGCGCAATACTATAGGATGGGCACAAGGATGGGGCACAATACTATAGGATGAGCAGACGGATGGGGCACAATACTATAGGATGGGCACAAGGATGGGGCACAATACTATAGGATGGGCGCAATACTATAGGATGGGCACAATACTATAGGATGGACAACGATGGGGCACAATACTATAGGATGGGCACAATACTATAGGATGGGCACAATACTATAGGATGGGCACAATACTATAGGATGGACACAATACTATAGGATGGACACAATACTATAGGATGGACACAATACTATAGGATGGACACAATACTATAGGATGGACACAATACTATAGGATGGACACAATACTATAGGATGAGAAGACGAATGGGGCACAATACTGTGGCATTAGCAGAGAAGAATGGGGCACAATACTGTGGCATTAGCAGAAGAATGGGGCACAATACTATAGGATGGGCACAATACTATAGGATGGGCACAATACTATAGGATGGGCACAATACTATAGGATGGGCACAATACTATAGGATGGGCGCAATACTATAGGATGGGCACAATACTATAGGATGGGCACAATACTATAGGATGGGCACAAGGATGGAGCACAATACCATAGGATGGGCACAAGGATGGGGCACAATACTATAGGATGGGCACAAGGATGGGGCACAATACTATAGGATGGGCACAAGAATGGGGCACAATACTATAGGATGGGCACAATACTATAGGATAGGCACAATACTATAGGATGGGCACAATACTATAGGATGGGCACAATACTATAGGATGGGCACAATACTATAGGATGGGCACAATACTATAGGATGGGTACAATACTATAGGATGGGCACAATACTATAGGATGGGCACAATACTATAGGATGGGCACAATACTATAGGATGGGCACAATACTATAGGATGGGCACAATACTATAGGATGGGCGCAATACTATAGGATGGGCACAATACTATAGGATGGGCACAATACTATAGGATGGGCACAAGGATGGAGCACAATACCATAGGATGGGCACAAGGATGGGGCACAATACTATAGGATGGGCACAAGGATGGGGCACAATACTATAGGATGGGCACAAGAATGGGGCACAATACTATAGGATGGGCACAATACTATAGGATAGGCACAATACTATAGGATGGGCACAATACTATAGGATGGGTACAATACTATAGCATGGGCACAATACTATAGGATGGGTACAATACTATAGGATGGGTACAATACTATAGCATGGGCACAATACTATAGGATGGACACAATACTATAGGATGGGCACAATACTATAGGATGGGCACAATACTATAGGATGGGCACAATACTATAGGATGGGCACAATACTATAGGATGGGCACAATACTATAGGATGGGCACAATACTATAGGATGGGCACAATACTATAGGATGGGCACAAGGATGGGGCACAATACCATAGGATGGGCACAAGGATGGGGCACAATACTATAGGATGGGCACAAGGATGGGGCACAATACTATAGGATGGGCACAAGAATGGGGCACAATACTATAGGATTGACAACGATGGGGCACAATACTATAGGATGGGCACAATACTATAGGATGGGCACAATACTATAGGATGGGCACAATACTATAGGATGGGCACAATACTATAGGATGGGCACAATACTATAGGATGGGTACAATACTATAGGATGGGTACAATACTATAGGATGGGTACAATACTATAGGATGAGAAGAATGGGGCGCAATACTATACGATGGGCATAATACTATAGGATGAGCAGAGGGATGGCCACAATACTATAGGATGGGCGCATTTATGACAAGATAGGCACAAGGATGGGGCACATTATCACATTATATGTGCCCATATTGTCCTGTGCTAGAGGTCAGTGCTGGGCAGACCACTGACAGCCAATGAGTGTGCAGAGGGCGGGGCTGGACAGTGAGGCCAGGCGGTGCCAGTTCTGACTGAGGTTTGGCATAGGAAAATTTTAAGTTTGGTTGAGCTTCAGGTAAATAAAGTGTCTGCAGAGAATAAAGGGATAATTCAAGAGGAACAAAAATCATAAACAAAAAAAATATAATGCAGGGGTGTTTTATATGACAATACAGCATAGATTAGCTTAAAACATTTTTATTTTTTTATTTTTTTTTAGAATTTCTGTCGGACAACTCCTTTAAGGTTAGTGAATATGGAAACCAATTATCAGGGGCAGAAAATTGCAAAAATCTATTCTACCATTCCTTGAAGGGTCTCATCAAAACCCCAATAAGTACATCATAGACGCAATACAACTCCTGACTAGGGCGATTTGTAGGAAAACGCCTGACTGCAGCTTCTGCGGGATACAAGGACTGGAATGGCGCTTTAAAGTACTGGAAATAGTAAAATAGAAAATGCATCTGCAGCAAAAGCTCGCATGTCATATTACACAAGGCATGAGGTGCAGCAAGAAGAAAGGAAAGCATGGTTACCCAGAGAGGACATGATACCTTAAGGCAAAATCAAAATGAAAACTTTTTTTCCTTTTGAGAAACCAACGATAAACGGAAATAAAAAATAATAAAAAAAAGAAAGAAAGTAGAAAGTTATATCACAACATCGATCATACGAATGCATTGTGCTTAGTAGCCGGATACCTCATAAAAAACAAAGCTAATTAGCAGTGAGACATGCTGCTTGTTCTGTGATGTAGCCTTGTATAGTCTTCAATAAAATGAGTGTACTACCCGACCTGTCTGATCTGTGCACAGCCCGGCATAGAGAGGGGAAGCCGAGCAGAATCATATATAGCTTTGTGAGAAAACATTCAGTACAACTTGCATTTTTGTCTTCTTTATATCCTTGATGTTTAAGAGTCCAGTGGGCGGTCCTACTCAGTGACTCATAGCCTCCTCTGCATATGTAGTCACACAGGGACCGCCCACTGGACTCAAACATACAAAAAACACATGTATCAAATAATGAGCAGATTTTTCGTATTGCAAGACGCACTTTTCCTCCCAAAAATTTGAGAGGAAAATGAAGGTTGTGTCTTACAATCTGAATGTAGCTGACTGTGAGGTGGAGAATAGGCGCTGTGCTAGGCTGCGGAGGGTGGGGGGGGGGGGGCTGTGCTAGGCTGCAAGGGGGGGGCTGTGCTAGGCTGCAAGGGGGGGGGCTGTGCTAGGCTGCGGAGGGTGGGGGGGGCTGTGCTAGGCTGCAAGGGGAGGGGCTGTGCTAGGCTGCAAGGGGGGGAGACTGTGCTAGGCTGCAAGGGGGGGGCTGTGCTAGGCTGCAAGGGGGGGGGCTGTGCTAGGCTGCAAGGGGGGGGCTGTGCTAGGCTGCAAGGGGGGGGCTGTGCTAGGCTGCGGCGGGACGGGGGCTGTGCTAGGCTGCAGGGGGGGGGCTGTGCTAGGCTGCAGGGGGGGGCTGTGCTAGGCTGCAGGGGGGGGGGGGGGGGGGCTGTGCTAGGCTGCAGGGAGGGGCTGTGCTAGGCTGCGGGGGGGGCCGTACTAGGCTACGGCGAGGGCTGGGTGATGCAGCGGGTGGTATGCTCTGTCAGCAGTGCGGGCTTCAAATAATGGCGCCCGGAGTCAGCGCGTCTGCAGATGGAGCTCTCAGCTTAAGATCTTATCTACGCACATGCCGCCTCCGGCCCACTGATCTTCCAGCAGCGGACTTCAGGAAAATGGCGCCCGGACATGGCGTGTGCGCAGATGAGATCTCGCCTTGTCATTGAGCCGAGAGCTCAATATGCGCATGCGCCAACTCTGGGTGCCATTTCTTTGAAGCCCACACCACCAACAGAGCATCTGTGACAACCACCGCACTGCCCCACACAGTCAGCACGGCACCCGCAGCCAACACAGCCCCCGCCACAGCGCCTGCAGTATCGCCCTACTCCAGCACCGCCCCTGCTTCCTGTGACCCTGCTCCACCACCGATGCCGCCCCTCTCCGGTAAGACACCACTGGAGTATAAGACAGACACCATTTTTTATACCTTTCTAAATTTGTGGTGCGTCTTATAATCCTGTGCATCTTCTAAAACGAAAGAAGGGAATTTTGTTTACTTACCGTAAATTCCTTTTCTTCTAGCTCTAATTGGGAGACCCAGACAATTGGGTGTATAGGCTATGCCTCCGGAGGCCGCACAAAGTATTACACTCAAAAGTGTTAAGCCCCTCCCCTTCTGCCTATACACCCCCCGTGCTCCCACGGGCTCCTCAGTTTTGGTGCAAAAGCAAGAAGGAGGAAAAAGAATTATAAACTGGTTTAAAGTAACTTCAATCCGAAGGAATATCGGAGAACTGAAACCATTCAACATGAACAACATGTGTACACAAAAAAACAGGGGCGGGTGCTGGGTCTCCCAATTAGAGCTAGAAGAAAAGGAATTTACGGTAAGTAAACAAAATTCCCTTCTTCTTTGTCGCTCTATTGGGAGACCCAGACAATTGGGACGTCCAAAAGCAGTCCCTGGGTGGGTAAAATAATACCTCGTAAGAGAGCCGTAAAAACGGCCTCTTCCTACAGGTGGGCAACCGCCGCCTGAAGGACTCGTCTACCTAGGCTGGCATCCGCCGAAGCATAGGTATGCACCTGATAGTGCTTCGTGAAAGTGTGCAGGCTCGACCAGGTAGCCGCCTGACACACCTGCTGAGCCGTAGCCTGGTGCCTCAAAGCCCAGGACGCGCCCACGGCTCTGGTAGAATGGGCCTTCAGCCCTGAGGGAACCGGAAGCCCAGCCGAACGGTAAGCTTCGATAATTGGCTCCTTGATCCACCGAGCCAGGGTTGATTTGGAAGCCTGTGACCCTTTACGCTGGCCAGCGACAAGGACAAAGAGTGCATCCGAGCGGCGCAGGGGCGCCGTACGAGAAATGTAGAGTCTGAGTGCTCTCACCAGATCTAACAAGTGCAAATCCTTTTCACATTGGTGAACTGGATGAGGACAAAAAGAAGGTAAGGAGATATCCTGATTGAGATGAAAGGGGGATACCACCTTAGGGAGAAATTCCGGAACCGGACGCAGAACCACCTTGTCCTGGTGAAACACCAGGAAGAGAGCTTTGCATGACAGTGCAGCTAGCTCAGACACTCTGTGAAGTGAAGTGACTGCTACTAGAAAAACCACTTTCTGCGAAAGGCGTGAGAGAGAAATATCCCTCATTGGCTCGAATGGTGGTTTCTGAAGAACCATCAGCACCCTGTTCAGATCCCAGGGTTCTAACGGCCGCTTGTAAGGAGGAACGATGTGACGAACCCCCTGCAGGAACGTGCGTACCTGTGGAAGTCTGGCTAGGCGCTTCTGGAAAAACACAGAGAGCGCTGAGACTTGTCCCTTAAGGGAGCCGAGCGACAAACCCTTTTCCAGTCCAGATTGAAGGAAGGACAGAAAAGTGGGCAAGGCCAAAGGCCAGGGAGAAAAACCCCCAGCAGAGCATCATGACAGGAAAATTTTCCACGTCCTGTGGTAGATCTTGGCGGACGTTGGTTTCCTAACCTGTCTCATAGTGGCAATGACCTCTTGAGATAATCCTGAAGACGCTAAGATCCAGGACTCAATGGCCACAGTGTCAGGTTGAGGGCCGCAGAATTCAAATGGAAAAACGGCCCTTGAGACAGCAAGTCTGGTCGGTCTGGTAGTGCCCACGTTTGGCCGACCGTGAGATGCCACAGATCCGGGTACCACGACCTCCTCGGCCAGTCTGGAGTGACGAGGATGGCGCAGCGGCAGTCGGCCCTGATCGTGCGTAACACTCTGGGCAACAGTGCCAGCGGAGGAAACACATAAGAGAGTTGAAACTGCGACCAATCCCGAACTAAGGCGTCTGCCGCCAGAGCTCTGTGATCGTGAGATCGTGCCATGAATGCCGTGACCTTGTTGTTGTGCCGGGACGCCATTAGGTCGACTTCCGGCCTCCCCCAGCGGCAACAGATCTCCTGAAACACGTCCGGGTGAAGGGACCATTCCCCTGCGTCCATGCCCTGGCGACTGAGAAAGTCTGCTTCCCAGTTTTCGACGCCCGGGATGTGAACTGCGGAGATGGTGGAGGCCGTGGCTTCCACCCACATCAAAATCCGCCGGACTTCCTGGAAGGCTTGTCGACTGCGTGTTCCGCCTTGGTGGTTGATGTAAGCCACCACTGTGGAGTTGTCCGCCTGAATTCGGATCTGCTTGCCTTCCAGCCACTGCTGGAACACGTTTAGGGCAAGATACACTGCCCTGATCTCCAGAACATTGATCTGAAGCGAGGACTCTTGCTGAGTCCACGTACCCTGAGCCCTGTGGCGGAGAAAGACTGCTCCCCACCCTGACAGACTCGCGTCCGTCGTGACCACCTCCCAGGATGGTGGTAGGAAGGATTTCCCATGCGATAAAGAAGTGGGAAGAAAGCCACCCCCGAAGGGAAGCTTTGGTTAGGATGTCCCAATGAAGAGGACGCAGGTGAAACTGCGCGAAAGGGACTGCCTCCATTGCTGCCACCATCTTCCCCAGGAAGTACATGAGGCCCCTCAAGGTGTGTGCCTGACCTTGAAGGAGAGATTGCACCCCTTTCTGTAGTGAACGCTGCTTGATCAGCGGAAGCTTCACTATCGCCGATAGGGTATGAAACTCCATGCCAAGATATGTCAGCGATTGGGCTGGTGTCAGATTTGACTTTGGAAAATTGATGATCCACTCGAAACTCTGGAGAGCCTCCAGAGAAGCGTCGGGACTGTGTTGGCATGCCTCTTGAGAGGGTGCCTTGATCAGCAGATCGTCCAAGTAAGGGATCACCGAGTGACCCTGAGAGTGGAGGACCGCTACTACGGGAGCCCTAACCTTGGTGAAAACCCGTGGGGCTGTAGCCAGGCCGAACTGCAGTGCCACGAACTGCAGGTGTTCGTCTCCTATGGTGAAGCGCAAGAAGCGTTGGTGCTCTGGAGCAACCGGTACGTGGAAATAAGCATCTTCGATATCGATCGATGCAAGGAAATCTCCTGGGGACATTGAGGCGATGACGTAGCGGAGGGATTCCATCCGGAACCATCTGGTCTTTACGTGTTTGTTGAGCAGTTACGGGTCCAGGACAGGACGGAAAGACCCGTCCTTCTTTGTAACCACAAACAGGTTGGTGGAAAAAACCTTGACCCTGTTGCTGAAGAGGAACAGGGACCACCACTCCTTCTGCCCTCAGAGTGCCCAGCGCCTGCAGAAGAGCCTTGGCTCGCTCGGGAGGCGGGGATGACCTGAAGAATCGAGTCGGGGGACGAGAGGCGAACTCTAACTTGTAACCGTGAGACAGAATGTCTCTCGCCCAACGGTCTTTTACCCTTGGCAGCCAGGTGTCGCAAAAGCGGGAGAGCCTGCCACCGACCGAGGATGCGGATTGAGGAGACCGAAAGCCATGAAGAAGCCGCTTTGGTAGCGGCACCTCCGGTGGTCTTTCAGGACGTGACTTAGACCGCCATGAATCGGAGTGCCCTTGATCTTTCTGAGGCCTTTTGGACGAGGAGAATTGGGACCTGCCCGCGCCCCGAAAGGACCGAAACCTCGACTGCCCCTTCCTCTGTTGGGGTATGTTCGGTTTGGGCTGGGGTAAGGATGTATCCTTTCCCTTGGATTGTTTGACGATTTCATCCAAACGTTCGCCAAACAATCGGTCGCCAGAAATTGGCAAACTGGTTAAGCGCTTTTTTGGAAGCAGAATCTGCCTTCCATTTCCGTAGCCACAAGGCCCTGTGGAGTACCACCGAATTGGCGGATGCAACCGCCGTACGGCTCGCAGAGACCAGGACAGCATTAATAGCGTAAGACGCAAATGCCGACGTCTGTGTGGCTGCGTCAATTTGCGCTTGACCTGCTGATAGCTTGTAGCACCCATACGGCTGCAAATGCTGGGGCAAAAGAAGCGCCGATAGCTTCATAGCTGGATTTCAACCAGAGCTCCATCTGCCTGTGAGTGGCATCTTTGAGTGAAGCCCCATCTTCCACTGCAAGTATGGATCTAGCCG
This sequence comes from Anomaloglossus baeobatrachus, assembly GCF_048569485.1. NCBI lineage: Eukaryota > Metazoa > Chordata > Amphibia > Anura > Aromobatidae > Anomaloglossus > Anomaloglossus baeobatrachus. The sequence continues at coordinate 115,865,264 of NC_134364.1, forward strand.
CCAGGCTAGGATCCACCTTGGGACACTGAGTCCAACCTTTGACCACGTCAGGGGAACAGGATAACGTGTATCCTTAAGGCGCTTAGAAAAAAAAAACGCTTATCAGGACAGGCACGGTGATTCTGGACTGCCTCTCTGAAATCAGAGTGGTCCAGAAACATGCTCCGTGTACGCTTGGGAAACCTGAAACGGAATTTCTCCTGCTGAGAAGCTGACTCCTCCACTGGAGGAACTGAGGGAGAAATATCCAGCATTTGATTGATGGACGCAATAAGATCGTTCAATATGGCGTCCCCGTCAGGCGTATCAAGATTGAGAGCGGCCTCAGGATCAGAATCCTGATCAACTGTCTCCGCTTCATCAACCAGAGGTTCCCCCGCTGAGACCCTGACCAATATGAAGATGTCGAGGGGATTTCCCAGCGAGCTCGCTTAGTCGGTCAGGGGCTGGGGTCTGTATCAGAGACCTCACTCTGGGATCTATGAGACACCCCGGGGGGACCTTGCTGGTCCAACTGAGGGGGGCCAGGGAGCAATGATTCAACAGTGCCCCTGTGCTGGTCTGGATTGCTCAGTGGATCCTGCCGGTAGCGGGGTCGTACATGCGGCGCAGGCAGCATAGTAAGCCTGTGTTTGGCACTCCTGCCTTTTATGGGCGCCATGCTGTTGTCTTCCCTGAGCAACACAATATATATATCCAGAACCAACTGTGCACCATACAGTGTAAAGTATATCGTATAAACATATAATTTAAAATTACACTCCTGCAGAAATGTGGCTAGCACCACAGATGCTGCATGCCCCCCGCTTAAAGCGGTTGTGAGGCCACCAGGGTCCCTGCCTGGGTCTGTCAGAATTTGTCCCCCTCTGCAGCGTTCAAGGAGCTGACAGGAATGCGTCCTGAGGAGAGGAGGGAGCCGTGGGCGTGGCTCAGAAAGTGCGGGAGCTGGTGCCTGCACTGTGCACAGTGAGGGGAGTGGAGTATGCAAAGCATGCTCCAGCCCTCAGTGCTGCTCGTCCTGTGCAGCGTCCCGCCCTTCCCCTGCCTGTCAGGGCTGTGGGCGGGAGGAAGAAAGACTAGGCCGCAAAAAGCCGGGGACTCGAGTAATAAACGCGGCCGCCGTAAAAGCGCGGCCGCGTGGAAGTCCCCGGCGCACTACAAGTCCCAGCCGCGCCTCAGTGTTAAACATGGCGGCGGCGGTCAGCGCGGCAGTCTCCCTACATAAACACACTCAGCGATGCTGAGTGTGTAATGGCACATTAACCCGGTCAGCGCCGCGGTCCCCGGTGCACTAGCACACCCAGCAATGCTGGAGTGTTGCTGTGCTCGGTCCCCACGGGGACACAGAGTACCTCCAAGTAGCAGGGCCATGTCCCTGAACGATACCCGGCTCCTATCCATCAGGCTCCCAGGAGTTGTGGATGAAGCACGGTCTCAGTGCCTGGAGACCGATAGGATCCCACTTCCACCAGAGCCCTGAGGGGGATGGGGAAGGAAAACAGCATGTGGGCTCCAGCCTCCGTACCCGCAATGGATACCTCAACCTTACAACACCACCGACAAGAGTGGGGTGAGAAGGGAGCATGCTGGGGGCCCTATATGGGCCCACTTTTCTTCCATCCGACATAGTCAGCAGCTGCTGCTGACCAATCTGTGGAGCTGTGCGTGCATGTCTGACCTCCTTCGCACAAAGCAAAAAACTGAGGAGCCCGTGGGAGCACGGGGGGTGTATAGGCAGAAGGGGAGGGGCTTAACACTTTTAAGTGTAATACTTTGTGCGGCCTCCGGAAGCATGGCCTATACACCCAATTGTCTGGGTCTCCCAATAGAGCGACAAAGAAAATACGTTTGGGTTTACTAACTTTTCTATGGGTTAAAAATGCCTAAAAATATAAAAACAATAATAACAAACAATAATAAAACAAAAAACACTGATCCCATACAGCAATTGTTAGGCAATGGATCAAGTAATACACAAAGTCCTGCCGTAGAGCTCTTATATGAAGTGTACACCATTTGCCCACATCTAGTCGTATGGTGGTACTGGAGAGAGAAAAGCTGGAAAATGGGGCACATTACCGATGCTTGAATTAATAAGTCCACACCCACAGTATACCTTTTCTGTTTGTAAGTCAGCATGGCCTCTGCTATGGGCAGCTGATGGGCGCAGTTTGCTCCGGCGATGTACTGCGTGACACGTGAAACCACATCGGGAGGCTCCTGTATTGTGGACAGCAGGGAAACATCTGCAAAGATAAAGATGATTTAACTTCTGGCACGTTCCGCTTCATTTTTACATAGTGGCTATCCACAGGACAAATTTAGGATTGGAGGGTGCCAGGCTGGCCCGGGTGAGGAAAGATGAAAGCCACTCTTTAGCTCTTTTCTTGCATTGGGAATGTTATAGGAGAGAAAATTCTTCATGTTTTGTGCTTAAAGGGCATCTGTCAGTGGGATCATCCCTCCTAAGCCGTCTATATGGGCATGTAGGTCACAGGAAACTGACTAAAAAGACACCTTGATATCTGTGATCCGATGTTTTATTCCCAAGAAATCCCTGTTTTTAAAAATTATGTAAATGAGGTGTTTAGATCTCCCTGAGAATCTGTCTCCAATGCCCCGCCCATAACTATTACCAGCTCATTTACATATTAAGAAAAAGGTGGATTTCTCAGGAATAAGACATCGGACCGAAGATATTAAGGTGTCATTTTACTCAGTTGTCCTTGACCTACCTGTCCATATAGATGGCTTAGGAGGGTTGATCCTCCTGACGGACACCCTTTAAAGTGACCCTCTGTGTTTACATAAAAAATAGCTGGGGAATGCTCATATTGGCGATACTGAGACTGCAAAAAGAAGGGAATTTTGTTACTTACCGTAAATTCCTTTTCTTCTAGCTCCTATTGGGAGACCCAGACGATTGGGTGTATAGCTACTGCCTCCGGAGGCCACACAAAGCATTACACTAAAAAGTGTAAGGCCCCTCCCCTTCTGGCTATACACCCCCCGTGGGATCACGGGCTGCTCAGTTTTAGTGCTAAAGCAAGAAGGAGGAAAGCCAATAACTGGTTTAAACAAATTCACTCCGAAGTAACATCGGAGAACCGAAAACCGTTCAACATGAACAACATGTGTACCCGAACAAACCAAAAATCCCGAAGGAAACAGGGCGGGTGCTGGGTCTCCCAATAGGAGCTAGAAGAAAAGGAATTTACGGTAAGTAACAAAATTCCCTTCTTCTTCGGCGCTCCATTGGGAGACCCAGACGATTGGGACGTCCAAAAGCAGTCCCTGGGTGGGTAAAGAAATACCTCATGTTAGAGCTGCAAAGACAGCCCTCCCCTACGGGGAGGCAACTGCCGCCTGCAGGACTCTTCTACCTAGGCTGGCGTCCGCCGAAGCATAGGTATGCACATGAAATGTTTGGTGAAAGTGTGCAGACTCGACCAGGTAGCTGCCTGGCACACCTGTTGAGCCGTAGCCTGGTGTCGTAATGCCCAGGACGCACCCACGGCTCTGGTAGAATGGGCCTTCAGCCCTGATGGAACCGGAAGCCCAGCAGAACGGTAGGCTTCAAAAATTGGTTCTTTGATCCATCGAGCCAGGGTGGACTTGGAAGCCTGCGACCCTTTGCGCTTACCAGCGACCAGGACAAAGAGTGCGTCTGAGCGGCGCAGTGGCGCCGTGCGGGAAATGTAGATTCTGAGTGCTCTCACCAGATCTAACAAATGCAAGTCCTTTTCATACCGATGAATTGGATGAGGACAAAAGGAAGGTAAGGAGATATCCTGATTGAGATGAAAAGAGGATACCACCTTAGGGAGAAACTCCTGAATCGGGCGCAGTACTACCTTGTCCTGGTGAAACACCAGGAAGGGAGCTTTGGATGACAGCGCTGCCCGTTCGGACACCGTCCGAAGAGACGTGACCGCTACTAGAAAAGGCCACTTTCTGTGAGAGGCGAGAAAGTGAAACATCCCTCAGAGGCTCAAAGGACGGCTTCTGGAGAGCAACCAGTACCCTGTTTAGATCCCATGGATCTAACAGCCGCTTGTACGGAGGGACGATATGACAACCCCCTTCAGGAACGTGCGTACCTGAGGAAGGCGTGCTAGACGCTTCTGAAAAAAACAGCGATAGAGCTGAGACTTGCCCTTTGAGGGAGCCGAGCGATAAGCCCTTTTCCAACCCAGATTGCAGGAAGGAAAGAAAAGTAGGCAATGCAAATGGCCAGGGTGACACTCCCTGTGCAGAGCACCAGGATAAGAAAATCTTCCACGTTCTGTGGTAGATCTTAGCAGACGTGGGCTTTGTAGCCTGTCTCATGGTGGCAACGACCCCTTGAGATAATCCTGAAGACGCTAGGATCCAGGACTCAATGGCCACCCAGTAAGGTTCAGGGCCGCAGAATTCTGATGGAAAAAACGGCCCTTGTGACAGTAAGTCTGGCAGCGCCCACCGACCGTGAGATGCCACAGATCCGGGTACCACGACCTCCTCGGCCAGTCTGGGGCGACGAGTATGACGCGGCGGCAATCGGACCGGATCTTGCGTAGCACTCTGGGCAAGAGTGCCAGAGGGGGAAACACATCGGGGAGCTGGAACTGCGACCAATCTTGCACTAAGGCGTCTGCCGCCAGCGCTCTTTGATCGCGAGACCGCGCTATGAAGGTCGGGACCTTGTTGTTGTGCCGAGACGCCATGAGGTCGACATCCGGCAGTCCCTAGCGGCTACAGATTTCCTGACACCCTTCCGGGTGCAGAGGCCATTCCCCTGCGTCCACGCCCTGGCGACTGAGGAAGTCTGCTTCCCAGTTTTCTACGCCCGGGATGTGAACTGCGGATATGATGGATGCTCTGTCTTCCACCCGCATCAGAATCCGCCGGACTGCCTGGTAGGCTTGGCGATGCGTGTTCCGCCTTGGTGGGTGATGAATGCCACCGCTGTGGAATTGTCCGACTGAATTCGGATCTGTTTTCCTTCCAGCCAGTGCTGGAAGGCTTGCAGGGCCAGATACACTGCCCAGATTTCCAGAAGATTGATCTGAAGGATGGACTCCTCTGAGGAGAGTCCTTGACCGTCTGAGAAGGGAGACGTTCCTGTCTCGGGACGTCGACTTCCTATTGAAGTGGACGCAGATGAAACTGCGCGACAGTGACTGCCTCTGCATGAGGCGTCTTAAGGGGTGTGACTGGCCTGGAAGGAGAGACTGCACCCCCGTCTGTAGTGAACGCCGCTTGTCCAGCGGAAGCTGCACTATCGCTGAGGGAGCGTGAAACTCCATGCCCAGATATGTCAGCGATTGGGTCGGTGTCAGATTTAACCTTGAAATTTTGATGATCCACCCGAAACTCTGGAGAGTCTCCAGCGCCACGTTCGGGCTGTGTTGGCATGCCTCTTGAGAGGGTGCCTTGACAAGTAGATCGTCCAAGTAAGGGATCACAGAGTGACCCTGAGAGTGCAGGACTGCTCCCACTGCTGCCCTGAACTTGGTGAAAACCCGTAGGGCTGTCGCCAGACCGAAGGGCAGGGCTACGAACTGAAGATGCTCGTCTTCATAATGAACCGTAGCAAACGCTGGTGCTCTGGAGCAATCGGCACGTGAAGATAAGCATCCTGATGTCTTATTGATGCTAGGAAATCTCCTTGAGACATTGAGGCAATGACGGAGCGGGGGGTTTCATCCGGAAGCGCCTGGCTTTCACGTGCTTGTTGAGCAGATTTAGGTCCAGAACGGAACGGAAAGAGCCATCCTTTTCTGGCACCCCAATCAGATTGGAGGAAAAACCGTGTCTTGTTCCTGAAGAGGAACCGGGATTACCACTCCTTCTGCCCGCCGAAGAGCACCGGCTCGGTGGGGAGGTGGGGAAGTTCTGAAGAATCGAGTCGGAGGACGAGAACAGAACTCTATCCTGTGTACATGAGACACAATGTCTCTCACCCTCCGGTCTGTGACCTGTGGCAGCTAAATGTCGCCAATGCGGGACAGTCTGCCATCAACCGCGGATGCGGAGAGAGAGATCTGAAAGTCATGAGGAGACCGCCTTGGTAGCGGTTCCTCCCTTTTGAGCCCTTTTGGACAAGGACAATTGGGACCTGCCCGAGCCTGGGAAGGACCGAAACCTCGACTGTCCCTCTAGGACAGCATTAATAGGGTAAGTCGCAATGCAGACATTTGGAGGTTAAGGACGCCACCTGCGGCACAGATGTACATGTGCTCAAGACCAGCTGCGCAAGACCAGCTGAAATAACTTAGAGTGCCCATACGGCTGCGAATGCCGGAGCAACCGACACGCCGATAGCTTCATAGACAGATTTCAACCCGAGGTCCATCTGTCTGTCAATGGCATCTTTAAGTGAAGTCCCATCTCCACTGCAACTATGGCTCTAGCCGCAAGCCTGGAGATTGGGGGATCCACCTTTGGACCCTGGGTCCAGCGCTTGACCACGTCAGGGGGAAAGGGAGAACGTGTATCCTTAATACGTTTGGAGAAACGCTTATCTGGTAAGCGTGGTGTTTCTGGACTGCTTCTCTGAAGACAGCGTGGCCAGAAAAATACTTAATATACGCTTGAGATACTGAAATGGGATTTCTCCTGCTGTGAAGCTGACTCCTCCATTGGAGGAGCTGAGGGAGAAATATCCAACATTCCATTGATGGACGCTATAAGATCATTCACTATGGCGTCACCATCCGGTGTATCCGGATTGAGAGCGGTGTCAGGATCAAAGTCCTGATCAGCTACGTCTGCCTCATCATACAGAGAGTCCTCCTGGGACCCCCCCGGAGCACTGATTATGTTCCAAATGAGGGTGGCCAGGGAGCATTGATCAAGATTGCCCATGGCCTGTCTGGACTGCAAAGTCTCTCTCCTATGACAATCTATCAGCCGAAACTGCAACTCCGTCCCTGTCCCTGGACAGGATTCACAGGTGGTTCCTTTGGCCACCTCTAGTAGAGACTCCGGCTGACCAAATGCTACAGGGGAGCATTGCACACAATGGGGGTCAGTGCCGTTGGAACAGAATCACATGCAGTAAAGGCAGCATAGAAAGCCTATGTTGCTTTTTTGCTGCTGCAGTCTAGCCATCTAGGAGTATATAGCCAAGAATAGCGACCGTACAGTGCAATGTATAGCATACAAGCATAAAGTACAAATGAACACTTCAGCACATGCAATACAAGGAGCATAGAAAGCCTGTGCCTTGGCACCCCTGCTTTTTTGCTGCTGTAGCCTAGTCATCTAGGAGAATATAGCCATGAATAGCGACCGTACAGTGCAATGTATAGCATACAAGCATAAGTACAAATGAACACTTCAGCACATGCAATACAAGCAGCATAGAAAGCCTGTGCCTTAGCACCCTTGCTTTTTGCTGCTGATGTCTCGCCATCTAAGAGGGCATATAGCCCATCATAGCGACATATGCAGTGTAAGCATAAAATACAAATGGACACAGCGGTATTTAGTGGGGTCAGCACTTCAGGTGCTGCTTACCGCCCGCCTATAGGCGGGTGTGTGGTCGCCATAGTCCAGTGACTGGTTTGCCCAGAGCCTGTCTCCGTTCTAGCTCGGACTGCAGGAATGGCTGCCGGCGTCTTCTCCAGCTCGTGTGCAGAGGGGCGGGCCGTGGGCGTGCCCCAGGCAAGAGCGGGAAACCGGCGTCCCACAGTGTGCAGTGAAGGGGGCTGGAGAATGCAAAGCAGACTCCAGCCCTCGGCGCTGATGTTCTATACAGCGTCCCGCCTCTCCCCTGACTGGCAGGGCTGGGGGCGGGAACGAAGTGAAAACTAGGCCGCAAAGCCGGGGACTCGAGTAATAAGCGCGGCCGTCCTATGTGCACGGCCAGCGCGGAAGTCCCCGGCGCACCACAAGTCCCAGCCGCGCCTACAGTGTAAAAAACACCCAGCAGCGGCCGGCGCGGCAGTTCCCAATACATAAATTCACTCAGCAAAGCTGCAGTGAATAATAGCACGAGCGCTCCGCGCTGTTGTCCCCGGCGCACTAACACTCCCAGCAATGCTGGTGTGTGTGTGCGCGATGTGTACGGAGACACAGAGTACCTGAATGTTGCAGGGCCTTGTCCCTGAACGGTACCCAGCTCCTTATCCAGCAGGTTCAATGGGTCTGTGGACGGAGCCCGGCCTCAGGGCTTGGAGGCCGGTAAGATCCCACTTCCTCAGAGCCCCTCAGGGGGATGGGGAAGGAAAACAGCATGTGGGCTCCAGCCTCCGTACCCGCAATGGGTACCTCAACCTTACAAACCGCAAGTGGGGTGAGAAGGGAGCATGCTGGGGGCCCTATATGGGCTCTCTTTTCTTCCATCCGAGATAGTCAGCAGCTACTGCTGACTAAACAGTGGAGCTATGCGTGGATGTATGACCTCCTTCGCACACAAAGCTTGAAAACTGAGCAGCCCGTGATCCCACGGGGGGTGTATAGCCAGAAGGGGAGGGGCCTTACACTTTTTAGTGTAATGCTTTGTGTGGCCTCCGGAGGCAGTAGCTATACACCCAATCGTCTGGGTCTCCCAATGGAGCGCCGAAGAAAAACAACGTAAATCTGAGCATTTGATGGTCCTACTAAAAGATAAAGACTGGCATTGGAGAAGTGCTGTTGTCTTTTTCTTCTACACGTGCTACTAAAAGAGAAAGAGCCTGGGTATCTGCAGCACCATAAGAGAAAAGGAGGGCGGCAGGTACAATATAGAACCCAAGGCTTGGTTTAAGGTTTTTGTTTTTTGTTGTTTTTTGTGTTGTAGAATAAGCCTGTTTTAATACCTGATGTTTGTGCATCCAGTTTTGTGAACAGTTCCCTCCACGCTGAATCCTGGAAAAGGATGTTGTATTTGTAGTCCACAGTGCCGAGGTATTTGGCTACGGGATTGGAGCCTACAAGAGATAAACATGTATTCACTGTAGAAGCGTAATTGTCTAACCCCGGAGCATAAATAGTCGGGTAGATGAGAGATCAGCCTGGACTGGAGACTCATCAGATTTCACGGAGTCTTATTACCTCATCTCTTAAGGGTCTTTTACACTGGGCAGTGAATGACAGAAGGATCCCAGTAAACGAGCAAAAATTTGGGAGGAAAATGAGAGGTGCGTCTTAAAATCCGAATATAGCTTACCGGGAGGTGGAGAATGGGCACTATGCTGGCTGCGGTTGGGGCTGTGCAGGCTGCGGTTGGGGCTGTGCAGGCTACGTTGGAGCCAGATTGAACACAAACTTGACACCGTTTTACCGGCCAAGGATGAAGTGAATTAATACAATATCATCAATGAAAAAATGTATTTTATTATTAAAAAACTCACAAATATACACTTTCAAACAAGAGAGCCACCTGGGGGGCACATGGTTCCAGATTATCTACATATCATATCATTCCTATACATATATATACCATATCAAGGTTAACTCCAAGAAACTGGATAATTGCACTCAATATTTATACATAAATACTTATTCAAATTTAAGAGTCGCATCCAGAGTCTGTTTACATTAACCTACAGTGTATAACAAAGATTGATTGCAAGCAGTCCTCAATTACTCATTCAGACATATGTAACTACTTTTAGTACGCATGTCACCGCTGCTGCCCAATCTATATAAACAACTACTTTTCTTTGCCTTCATCAGCGCAAAAAAATGAGGTAGAAAAGTATAGATTCCTCTAACATTATATTAGGGCTATCATACGCACAGCTGAATTGTCCACCAATACATCAATATCAGCATCGCCTGATTTATATATAAAACACTATTCAACTGCTGCGTCTCCGTCATCAAATGACTGATCCCCACAAATCACGCTGATGATGCAAGGGCACTCTTACCCATGGATAGTATAACATATGATAGGGCAAACCAGTAGTGACAAGCGTTACAAATAGATTATTGAGATACACTTACAACAGGTGAAATTTAAGGATAGATACTTACATTATTAACTGATTTGTCTGGCCATGCGACCCTCGGCCATTAAATATTTGGGTATTTCAATCCCAGCGGACCTCTCCAAACTATATACACTTAATCACTTACCACTACTAGAAGGTACAATCAAGAACTTAAAGTCTTACGGGGGACTGAAATTGTCTTGGATGGGCAGGATGAATGTCCTTGAAATGGATATCCTGCCACGCTTTTTGTACTACTTTCAAACCATCCCCATTTCTCCTCCCAGTAGTTTTTTTTTGTACCCTTCAATCTGCTATTATTCGATTCATATGGGGTAAAATTAAACCAAGAATCAACTTACGCACTCTTACTCTTCCAGGGGAGTGTGGAGGAGCAGGCCTTCCTAACTTCAGTCTACATGCCGGCTGCAGCCTTGACCCGTATATTAGACTGGCATTTCAACAGGGACTCTAAGCAATGGATACAGGTAGAGCAAGAAGGACTGGAGATCCCTCTCAAACACCTCCCTTGGATACCTCCTTCAGATCTTCCTAACGTAGCGAAGCTTTCAGATTTTACCAAAGAAACGCTCAAAGTTAGTCACAGAGTATCCAAAAAAATGTCCCCTCCACAACTAGTTAGTCCCCTTGCTTCCTTATTCTATACTCCATCATTTCGCCCTGGATATAAACAGAGAAACTACTTCGGCTGGAGGGCGGAGGAAGACATCCGCTTGGGACACATACTGATTGATGGTAAATTACCCTCATTCCAAACCTTTCGGACACAACTCCCGTCTAGAAGTTCACAATGGTTGGAGTTCCTCCAACTACGGGCATTTGTCTCTCCGGGGAGAACAGTCGGTCGAGTCCGGGGCACTTGTAGTGCCTTTGAGGAACTGTTTACTAAAAACATCCCGCCTGAACACACAGTCTCCCTTCTGTACGGTATTCTTATCAGAGTTGGGGTCTCACGTAAACGAGGCTACCAATTGGCTTGGGAAAAGGAGCTGAAGCAACACTTCTCTCCCGATGAGTGGAAGAAATGTTTCTTATTTACTCATAAATTGTCAGTCCCGTGCTCTGCAGGGGAGAAAAATTTTAAGATTTTGACACGTTGGTACCAGTTTCCGTCTAAACTACATATTATATTCCCTTCGGTGTCTGCGATGTGCTGGAGATGTGGGCAAGACGTGGCCCATTGACACATATCTGGTGGTAGTGTGATGGAATAAAACAGTTTTGGGGAAAAGTCCTTGCTAACGATCAGCTTATAACTGGGAACGCAGTGGATAACTGTCCCAAGATAGTCCTCCTCTCTATGTTACCACACTCAATCGCTTATCATAAGAGAGACATACTCCGCTTCTGCCTGGCGGCGGCGCGCTCCGTCATACCTAGGTACTGGAAGTCCTCCACAATCCCTCCTATCTCGGAGTGGTACTCTGAAATGGCAAACATATATAGGATGGAGGAGCTCTCTGCCGACATTGCGGGTACTAGAGACAAATTTTGCAGGACCTGGGGAGAATGGATCCTATTTAAAGATTCTTCAGATTTTGTTAAACTGTTTTGATGGATCCATAACATCTTATTAAATTGGTGGAGTAAAGCATGGTCAGGGATGAACCGGACAAGAATGTAGGATCACCTGATTCTCAGACGACAGAGCGCCCCTCCCCCACCCTAATCAAATCGAATTACCCACCCCTTTCCCTTGTGTGTCTGCCTTCGTCTTCCCAGCTTACTCACACTGCTACCTACCTCCCCCACACTTCCCCTTCTGATTCTCCTCCCTCCTCCCCCCTTTCTTTCCTTTTTCTTCTCTATCTCTCTTCTGTTCTCCTCCCCTTTTCCTGGGTTCTCGTCGGAATCCAATTTGAAGATGTTTATTGAGGTTTATAGATGAAAAGTGTTCATTATTCGGTCAAATTGTAAAAACCTGATTTCTTTACTATGCAATTTATAAAAAGTTTGACATGTCAGTCATTCAGTTTCACATGCTGTATATGTATAATATGTTTACAATAAAAATAGATTGAACATAAGCTTATTACAGGCAAGGACCCTTATACATGGCACATATATGCAAACCACTGAGCCACGATGGGAAGGATCGACGAAACTTACCTAATGGTATAATGAGAAACCGCAAGTATCCTAACCAGTCCGGGGTTTTGTGTGACAGCTGCTCCACGAACAGTCTGAGGACCGCACTCAGGTAATTCTGAGCGCCCGCTACTACCACTTTCACAGGGATTGGTGGCTGGGAATTGCAATTACAACTTAAAAAAAAATAAATAAAATAAAAAGAATTAAACATAAAATCAATATGGTTTATCTCACACATTACAGTTTATATCAATAAGAGCAGACTCTATGAGAAGATGGGGGGTTTGAGTCTGACTCATGGGGATAAAAATGCCCCGTTCTGCCTTTTTAGACTGGATCGGCAATGTGCATGCCCATCCTTTGTGCCATTCATTCTTGAGGCTGCCGAATATACTTTCCAGTAGAGAGTAATTGGCAGAAAAGTTGAGCAGGTGCACTACCGATCCATTGGAAATGGGGATAAGAAGTTCCCTCTATTCTGCCTCGTGGTCAGACGCCCAACCGATCCATAACCCATCCATATCTTACGAGACCCGAGTCCGGAGCGGGTAGGGAAGATTGGGCAGGGGGTGAAGGACACCAACACATGACACTTACTATCGCTGTATTCTGGATACTATGGTATTAAAAGCAGCTTGAATATCCGCCGGCGAGCAGGTGCAGACTAAAGGAAGGTCGTGTTTTTGCAAGATATCTGAAAGAAGCTGAAAAGCAATAATTGGTTATACACATTTTATAAATAGCAAAAATGTTAATTCATTTTTTTAAATAAAAGTATTGTGATGTGTGTAATGTGCAATGGTGAAGGATACGGAGCCCTAGGGATCTATGGGAACAGATCTGTATAGAAGACTGTCTCGATCCATCCTGCTCCCGGTCTATCGGCCGGTTGGCAATATACGGTACACACCTGGCCCTGCCAGTCCGAAATGTTGATAAGGATAATGTTTTCAGGGAGATGGTCGTCGGAAACCAGGATGTGGTTGAGCTGATCGTACACCGTTTTCCTAGGAATCTGAACATGAAATGTGGAGTCACTATACTGTTAGATGGAGGCGGTGAGTCCTGAGTGTGTGTACGGAGCAGATACCTGCAGATGATTCCGGGTATCCGGTGAACGCTCATTATCAAGGCTATTGGCTCTCTCATTCTGGGGTCGCGATGCTTGCCTTTCTTTCAGCGAGGTGCTTCTTCCACGACGGCCCGTTTGCTTTCCTTCCAAACTGCAGTATTAACAGAAATTATGAAATCACCCCCACAAGGAGGATTGTGACCGCACTGCAAAATGCTCAAACAAAAACAAGAAATACTAAAACTCACAGATTCTTCTTTACTCCCATTTTGATGCTGTCTGATTCCCCCCCACCAATGCCTTTCTGCTGCAGTCACAGGGACATGTGCTCATTCGAGCCAATCATTGGCTGTAGAAGAGATCGATTACTGCCAGTGACTGACTGCAGTGGTCACATGTCGCTGTAGCAGGAAGTAGAGATCGGTGGGGAGATAGTGGTCATGGGGTATAAAATCATAGAACAGGGCCTCCTAAGCTGCCCCTTAAGGCCCTGTCACACACACTGATAGATCTGCGGCAGATCTGTGGTTGCAGTGAAATTGTGGACAATCAGTGCCAGGTTTGTGGCTGTGTACAAATGGAACAATATGTCCATGATTTCACTACAACCACAGATCTGCCAAAGATTTATCTCTGTGTGTGACGGGGCCTTTAGACTAGAGACCCTGCACTGCCCCTTATCTCAGAAGTAGGCTTGATAGTAGCTAGGTCTGAGCCCCTAGCATGACCTTAACTTCTGTCCAAGCCCTGATCTTACCACCCTTGGGATGGGCTAGAAACACCATAATGAAGGGAATTTTGTTTACTTACCGTAAATTCCTTTTCTTCTAGCTCCAATTGGGAGACCCAGACAATTGGGTGTATAGCTTCTGCCTCCGGAGGCCACACAAAGTATTACACTTAAAAGTGTAAAGCCCCTCCCCTTCTGCTTATACACCCCCCCGTGCATCACGGGCTCCTCAGTTTTGGTGCAAAAGCAAGAAGGAGGAAAAGTTATAAATTGGTTTAAAGTAAATTCAATCCGAAGAAATTTCGGAGAACTGAAACCATTCAACATGAACAACATGTGTACACAAAGAACAACAGCCCGAAGGGAACAGGGGCGGGTGCTGGGTCTCCCAATTGGAGCTAGAAGAAAAGGAATTTACGGTAAGTAAACAAAATTCCCTTTTTTGTCGCTCCATTGGGAGACCCAGACAATTGGGACGTCCAAAAGCAGTCCCTGGGTGGGTAAAGTAAAACCTCGTAATAGAGCCGTAAAACGGCCCCTTCCTACAGGTGGGCAACCGCCGCCTGAAGGACTCGCCTACCTAGGCTGGCATCTGCCGAAGCATAGGTATGCACCTGATAGTGTTTCGTGAAAGTGTGCAGGCTCGACCAGGTAGCAGCCTGACACACCTGCTGAGCCGTAGCCTGGTGCCGCAAAGCCCAGGACGCACCCACGGCTCGGGTAGAATGGGCCCTCAGCCCTGAGGGAACCGGAAGCCCAGAAGATCGGTAAGCTTCGAGAATTGGTTCCTTGATCCACCGAGCCAGGGTTGATTTGGAAGCCTGTGACCCTTTACGCTGGCCAGCGACAAAAACAAAGAGTGCATCCGAGCGGCGCAGGGGCGCCGTACGAGAAATGTAGAGTCTGAGTGCTCTCACCAGATCTAACAAGTGCAAATCCCTTTCACATTGGTGAACTGGATGAGGACAAAAAGAGGGTAAGGAGATATCCTGATTGAGATGAAAGGGGGATACCACCTTAGGGAGAAATTCCGGAACCGGACGCAGAACCACCTTGTCCTGGTGAAACACCAGGAAAGGGGCTTTGCATGACAGCGCTGCTAGCTCAGACACTCTCCGAAGTGATGTGACTGCTACTAGGAAGGCCACTTTCTTCGAAAGGCGTGAGAGAGAAATATCCCTCATTGGCTCGAAAGGTGGCTTCTGAAGAGCCATCAGCACCCTGTTCAGATCCCAGGGTTCTAACGGCCGCTTGTAAGGAGGAACTATGTGACAAACCCCCTGCAGGAACGTGCGTACCTGTGGAAGTCTGGCTAGGCGCTTCTGAAAGAACACAGAGCGCTGAGACTTGTCCCTTAAGGGAGCCGAGCGACAAACCTTTTTCCAATCCGGATTGAAGGAAGGAAAGAAAAGTGGGCGTAGGACGCAAACGCCGATGCCTGAGAGGTTAAGGACACCACTTGCGGAGCAGACGTACGTGTGACTGCATTAATCTGCGCATGACAAGGTGAGATAGCTTGGAGTGCCCATACGGCTGCGAATGCTGGAGCAAAAGACGCGCCGATAGCTTCATAGATGGATTTCAACCAGAGCTCCATCTGTCTGTCAGTGGCATCTTTGAGTGAAGCCCCATCTTCCACTGCAACTATGGATCTAGCCGCCAGTCTGGAGACTGGAGGATCCACCTTAGGACACTGAGTCCAGCCCTTAACAACCTCGGGGGGGGAAGGGATAACGTGTATCCTTAAGGCGCTTGGAAAAACGCTTATCTGGACAAGCTCGGTGTTTCTGGACTGCCTCTCTGAAGTCAGAGTGATCCAGAAACGTACTCAATGTACGCTTGGGAAACCTGAAACGGAATTTCTCCTGCTGAGAAGCTGACTCCTCAATTGGAGGAGCTGGGGGAGAAATATCCAACACCTGATTGATGGTCGCTATAAGGTCATTCACTATGGCGTCACCTTCAGGTGTATCTAGGTTGAGAGCGGCCTCAGGATCAGAATCCTGATCTGCTACCTCCGCTTCATCATCCAGAGAGTCCTCCTGCTGAGACCCTGAACAGTGTGATGAAGTCGAGGGAATTTCCCAGCGAGCCCGCTTAGGCGGCCTGGGACTGCGGTCCGTATCAGAGACCTCACTTTGGGACCTATGGGTCATCCCAGGAGCACTTTGCTGCTCCAACTGAGAGGGGCCTGGGGTCAATGATTCAACAGTGCCCGGGGCCTGAGTCACCGGTCTGGACTTTAAGGCTTCTAGTATCTTTAGCAGACCATTTATCCATACTCTCAGACAGTTTGTCAGCAAATACTGCAAACTCCGTCCCTGTCACCTGGACAGTGGTAGCAGGTGGTTCCACCTGGGCCACCAGTAGCAGAGGCTCCGGCTGAGTAAGTGCCACAGGGGCCGAGCATTGCACACAATGAGGATCGGTGGAACCTGCCGGTAGTATAGCCACACATGAGGTACAGGTTGCAAAGTAAGCCTGTGCTTTGGCACCCTTGCTTTTTGCGGACGACATGCTGTTGTCTCCTCTGAGTACAATCCAGGAGGGTATATAGCCAAAAATCAACAGTGCGACCGTACAGTGTAAATGTATAGCATATATATATATGTACACTTCGGCACTCAGTGGGGCCAGCACCACAGGTGCTGCTTACCGACCGCTCAAAGCGGTTGTGTGATCACCAGATTCCCTACCTGGGCCTCCCAGAGCTGTGTCTCTCCTCTCCAGCGTCAGAAGTGCTGACAGGAATGGCTGCCGGCGTTCTGTGGGGAGGAGGGGGCCGTGGGCGTGCCCTAGAAAGTGCGGGAATCTGATGCCCCACTGTGCTGAGTGAGGGGGGGAGGAGTATACAAAGTATGCTCTAGCCCTCAGCGCTGACGTCCTGTGCAGCGTCCCGCCCTTCCCCTGACTGGCAGGCCTGGGGGCGGGAATATGCGATACTAGGCCGCAAAAGCCGGGGACTAAAGTTATAAGCGCGGCCGGCAAATAAGCGCGGTCGGCGCGGTAGTCCCCGGCGCACTAACACACCCAGCAGTGCTGCAGTGTGAATGGCACAAGCGCTCCATGCGCAGTCCCCCAAGGGGACACAGAGTACCTCACAGTAGCAGGGCCTGGTCCCTGATGATACCCGGCTCCTGTCCAGCAGATTCCCCAGGGGCTGCGGAGGGAGCACGGTCCCAGTGCCTGGAGACCGATTAGGATCCCACTTCACCCAGAGCCCATTAAGGGATGGGGAAGGAAAACAGCATGTGGCTCCTGCCTATGTACCCGCAATGGGTACCTCAACCTTAACAGCACCGCCGACCAGAGTGGGGTGAGAAGGGAGCATGCTGGGGGCCCTGTTATGGGCCCTCTTTTCTTCCATCCGACCTAGTCAGCAGCTGCTGCTGACTAAGATGTGGAGCTATGCGTGGATGTCAGCCTCCTTCGCACAAAGCATAAAATCTGAGGAGCCCGTGATGCACGGGGGGGTGTATAGCAGAGGGGAGGGGTTACACTTTTTAAAGTGTAATACTTTGTGTGGCCTCCGGAGGCAGAAGCTATACACCCAATTGTCTGGGTCTCCCAATGGAGCGACAAAGAAAAAACCCCGCAGAAATTACACGAACAAGTGAGAACGAAAACTCTTAACACTACACTCAAACACAAAGGAGAGACAGTATGTGTACAGGGGAATAAAGAAAAGGGAAGGAAGAAAATGCATAACAGGGGACTTAAAATATAGCAACTACAGATCACCATGGACTGGATCACCACAAACACCGGAATCGCTGGAGCTATGCTGAAACTATTATTGGTGCTGAATAGCAAAGTCAAGAATCTTTTATAGGAAGGAGATGGCTGTGATTGGTAATTAGCAACCTGAGCCCCTAGCTCCTGCTCACCGGTCTGCAGGAATTAACTCCTGCAGGGCTGAAGACCAGTGAACCTGAACCAGCCAACGCATGGCTCTGGCTTAACCACCCTAAAGCATCAGGTTGCTTGCCAGACTCTGTAGTCCGACGCCACCGTGCCACCAAGTGCATGCAGAGCTGATCGTTGCATGACAATAGTAATGTTGGAAAGGGTCCTCTACGCGTGATGACCGTACGCGTCTCCCTCCTCTACGCGTGATGACCGTACGAGTCTCCCTCTACTACGCGTGATGACCGTACGCGTCTCCCTCCTCTACGAGTGATGACCGTACGAGTCTCCCTCCTCTACACGTGATGACCGTACGAGTCTCCCTCCTCTACGCGTGATGACCGTACGCGTGTCCCTCCTCTACGCGTGATGACCATACGCGTCTCCCTCCTCTACGCGTGATGACCGTACGCGTCTCCCTCCTCTACGCGTGATGACCGTACGCGTCTCCCTCCTCTACGCGTGATGACCGTACGCGTCTCCCTCCTCTACACGTGATGACCGTACGCATCTCCATCCTCTACGCGTGACGACCGTACGCGTCTCCCTCCTCTACGCGTGATGACCGTACGCGTCTCCCTCCTCTACACGTGATGACCGTACGCATCTCCATCCTCTACGTATGATGACCGTACGCGTCTCCCCCTCTACGCGTGACGACCGTACGCGTCTCCCTCCTCTATGCGTGATGACCGTACCCCTCCTCGTCCTCTACACATGATGACCCTATGAGTCTCCCTCTTCTATACGTGATAACCATACAAGTTCTCCCTCTACATGTGATGACCGTACTCCTCCCCCTCCTCTACATGTGATGATCGTGAAAAGGGGGTGAATATCATGAGGGTTTTTTTTTTCAAATGTTAATAATGATTTCCTGATTACCGAGTAGAAGGAATGATCAAGGATTCGGTCTTGGTTATCTTTCCACTTGGGGGTAACCTCTCCACGAAAACATCCAGCGTGGAAAGTTCAATCTCTTGTGGATCCTGCGAAGTGGTATCCTATGGGAATAACAAGCCAAAACGGTAAAAAAGAAAGAACATTCAGCTGTACCCTAACAGGTCACTACATTTACTATGTGATAGGAGACCTAGCATGTAATGTAAGAAAATAGCAATATTGGATCTTCATACTACAACATCTTCAGGAATAGGGATCAAGGCAAATACGGCAACCAGGAAATGGATCTAATCTTGTACTGAATACTTCAACATACCGGATCTGCCAATCACAGGTCAAGCCCGAAGTTTGTAACAGCAGAGATGGAAGGAAACAGAAGTCACCTTGTTAAACAATAGGAACCCAATTACTGCAGACCTCTGAAGGCTCACAGTGCGCATTGTGCACGCTGTAGGGATCTTCCGTTGTCGGGAGCAGCAGAGCACGTGACCGCAAGTATGCGATTTGCACACATGCGGTCGCATTCCGACTAAGAAGTGCGTGGTCTCGCTCAATGCAAGTTGATTAAGACAAGTGGATACATCACAGCACCGGAGAATCCTGACAGTGCACACACTGCACTCCATAATTAGCACGATTCCTTCAAAACATCATTATTGTGTTTTTAGCCCCCAAATTTAAAACAACACTGCATTTATGAATATACATTTCGAGTTGCTGACCCTTCGTCAGGGAATAAATCAGAAGATGACGGTGGTTGCATTAAGAAAGCTTAGAGGCGGACTTCACTTCAGACCATGTATAAATATAGCCAGAGGATTAGCGCAGAGTGCTACCTAATGCTGTGGCGATAAATACACACACACGTATGTATATAGGGATTTCTGCTGAAGGGTCAATTTAAAGATCTTTCCGTATAAATATAAAAGAAATCTTTAGCCTCAGCATCCGGAAAGAAGGGAATTTTGTTTACTTACCGTAAATTCCTTTTCTTCTAGCTCCAATTGGGAGACCCAGACAATTGGGTGTATAGGCTATGCCTCCGGAGGCCGCACAAAGTATTACACTAAAAGTGTTAAGCCCCTCCCCTTCTGCCTACACACCCCCCGTGCTCCCACGGGCTCCTCAGTTTTGGTGCAAAAGCAAGAAGGAGGAAAAGAATTAAAAACTGGTTTAAAGTAACTTCAATCCGAAGGAATATCGGAGAACTGAAACCATTCAACATGAACAACATGTGTACACAAAAAACAGGGGCGGGCGCTGGGTCTCCCAATTGGAGCTAGAAGAAAAGGAATTTACGGTAAGTAAACAAAATTCCCTTCTTCTTTGTCGCTCCATTGGGAGACCCAGACAATTGGGACGTCCAAAAGCAGTCCCTGGGTGGGTAAAATAATACCTTGTAAGAGAGCCGTAAAACGGCCTCTTCCTACAGGTGGGCAACCGCCGCCTGAAGGACTCGTCTACCTAGGCTGGCATCCGCCGAAGCATAGGTATGCACCTGATAGTGTTTCGTGAAAGTGTGCAGGCTCGACCAGGTAGCCGCCTGACACACCTGCTGAGCCGTAGCCTGGTGCCTCAAGCCCAGGACGCGCCCACGGCTCTGGTAGAATGGGCCTTTAGCCCTGAGGGAACCGGAAGCCCAGCCGAACGGTAGGCTTCGAGAATTGGCTCCTTGATCCACCGAGCCAAGGTTGATTTGGAAGCCTGTGACCCTTTACGCTGGCCAGCGACAAGGACAAAGAGTGCATCCGAGCGGCGCAGGGGCGCCGTACGAGAAATGTAGAGTCTGAGTGCTCTCACCAGATCTAACAAGTGCAAATCCTTTTCACATTGGTGAACTGGATGAGGACAAAAAGAAGGTAAGGAGATATCCTGATTGAGATGAAAGGGGGATACCATCTTAGGGAGAAATTCCGGAACCGGACGCAGAACCACCTTGTCCTGGTGAAAAACCAGGAAAGGGGCTTTGCATGACAGCGCTGCTAGCTCAGACACTCTCCGAAGTGAAGTGACTGCTACTAGAAAAACCACTTTCTGCGCAAGGCGTGAGAGAGAAATATCTCTCATTGGCTCGAATGGTGGTTTCTGAAGAACCAGCAGCACCCTGTTCAGATCCCAGGGTTCTAACGGCCGCTTGTAAGGAGGAACGATGTGACAAACCCCCTGCAGGAACGTGCGTACCTGTGGAAGTCTGGCTAGGCGCTTCTGGAAAAACACAGAGCGCTGAGACTTGTCCCTTAAGGGAGCCGAGCGACAAACCCTTTTCCAGTCCAGATTGAAGGAAGGACAGAAAAGTGGGCAAGGCAAAAGGCCAGGGAGAAAAACCCTGAGCAGAGCACCACGACAGGAAAATTTTCCACGTCCTGTGGTAGATCTTGGCGGACGTTGGTTTCCTAGCCTGTCTCATAGTGGCAATGACGTCTTGAGATAACCCTGAAGACGCTAGGATCCAGGACTCAATGGCCACACAGTCAGGTTGAGGGCCGCAGAATTCAGATGGAAAAACGGCCCTTGAGATAGCAAGTCTGGTCGGTCTGGTAGTGCCCACGGTTGGCCGACCGTGAGATGCCACAGATCCGGGTACCACGACCGCCTCGGCCAGTCTGGAGCGACGAGGATGACGCGGCGGCAGTCGGCCCTGATCTTGCGTAACACTCTGGGCAACAGTGCCAGCGGAGGAAACACATAAGGGAGCTGAAACTGCGACCAATCCTGAACTAAGGCGTCTGCCGCCAGAGCTCTGGGATCTTGAGACCGTGCCATGAACACCGGTACCTTGTTGTTGTGCCGGGACGCCATGAGGTCGACGTCCGGCACCCCCCAGCGGCAACAGATCTCCTGAAACACGTCCGGGTGAAGGGACCATTCCCCTGCGTCCATGCCCTGGCGACTGAGATAGTCTGCTTCCCAGTTTTCCACGCCTGGAATGTGAACTGCAGAGATGGTGGAGGCCGTGGCTTCCACCCACATCAAAATCCGCCGGACTTCCTGGAAGGCTTGCCGACTGCGTGTGCCGCCTTGGTGATTGATGTATGCCACCGCTGTGGAATTGTCCGACTGAATTTGATCTGCTTGCCTTCCAGCCACTGCTGGAACGCCTTCAGGGCAAGATACACTGCCCGTATTTCCAGAACATTGATCTGAAGCGAGGACTCTTGCTGGGTCCACGTACCCTGAGCCCTGTGGTGGAGAAAAACCGCTCCCCACCCTGACAGACTCGCGTCCGTCGTGACCACCTCCCAGGATGGGGGTAGGAAGGATTTCCCCTTCGATAATGAAGTGGGAAGAAGCCACCACCGAAGGGAAGCTTTGGTCGCCTGAGAGAGGGAGACGTTCCTGTCGAGGGACGTCGGCTTCCTGTCCCATTTGCGTAGGATGTCCCATTGAAGTGGACGCAGGTGAAACTGCGCGAACGGAACTGCCTCCATTGCTGCCACCATCTTCCCCAGGAAGTGCATGAGGCGCCTCAAGGGGTGTGACTGGCCTTGAAGGAGAGATTGTACCCCTGTCTGTAGTGACCGCTGCTTGATCAGTGGAAGCTTCACTATCGCTGAGAGGGTATGAAACTCCATGCCAAGATATGTCAGCAATTGGGCCGGTGTCAGATTTGACTTTGGAAAATTGATGATCCACCCGAAACTCTGGAGAGTCTCCAGGGTAGCGTCGAGGCTGTGTTGGCATGCCTCTAGAGAGGGTGCCTTGATCAACAGATCGTCCAAGTACGGGATCACCGAGTGACCCTGAGAGTGGAGGACCGCTACTACAGTAGCCATCACCTTGGTGAAAACCCGTGGGGCTGTTGCCAGGCCGAACGGCAGTGCCACGAACTGCAGGTGTTCGTTTTCTATGGCGAAGCGCAAGAAGCGCTGGTGCTCTGGAGCAATCAGTACGTGGAGATATGCATCCTTGATATCGATCGATGCAAGGAAATCTCCTTGGGACATTGAGGCGATGACGGAGCGGAGGGATTCCATCCGGAACCGCCTGGTCTTTACGTGTTTGTTGAGAAGTTTCAGGTCCAGGACAGGACGGAAAGACCCGTCCTTCTTTGGGACCACAAACAAGTTGGAGTAAAAACCGTGACCCTGTTGCTGAATAGGAACAGGGACCACCACTCCTTCTGCCTTCAGAGTGCCCAGCGCCTGCAGAAGAGCCTCGGCTCGCTCGGGAGGCGGGGATGACCTGAAGAATCGAGTCGGGGGACGAGAGGTGAACTCTATCTTGTAACCGTGAGACAGAATGTCTCTCACCCAACGGTCTTTTACCCGTGGCAGCCAGGTGTCGCAAAAGCGGGAGAGCCTGCCACCGACCGAAGATGCGGAGTGGGGAGGCCGAAAGTCATGAGGAAGCCGCTTTGGTAGCGGCACCTCCGGTGGCCTTTTTAGGACGTGACTTAGACCGCCATGCATCAGAGTTCCTTTGATCTTTCTGAGGCCTTGTGGACGAGGAGAATTGGGACCTGCCCGCGCCCCGAAAGGACCGAAAACTCGACTGCCCCCTCCTCTGTTGGGGTATTTTCGGTTTGGGCTGGGGTAAGGATGTATCCTTTCCCTTGGATTGTTTGATGATTTCATCCAAACGCTCGCCAAACAATCGGTTGGCAGAAATTGGCAAACTGGTTAAGCGCTTTTTGGAAACAATCTGCCTTCCATTCCCGTAGCCACAAGGCCCTGCGGAGTACCACCGAATTGGCGGCTGCAACCGCCGTACGGCTCGCAGAGTCCAGAACAGCATTAATAGCGTAAGACGCAAATGCGGTGTGGTTATGGACGCCACCTGTGGCGCGGACGTGCGTGTGGCTGCGTCGATTTGCGCTTGACCTGCTGAGATAGCTTGCAGCGCCCATACGGCTGCGAATGCTGGGGCAAAAGAAGCGCCGATAGCTTCATAGATGGATTTCAACCAGAGCTCCATCTGCCTGTCAGTGGCATCTTTGAGTGAAGCCCCGTCTTCCACTGCAAGTATGGATCTAGCTGCCAGTCTGGAGATTGGAGGATCCACTATGGGACACTGAGCCCAACTTTTGACCACGTCAGGGGGAAAGGGATAACGTTTATCCTTAAGGCGCTTAGAAAAACGCTTATCTGGACAAGCATGGTGATTCTGGACTGCCTCTCTGAAATCAGAGTGGTCCAGAAACATACTCGATGTACGCTTGGGAAACCTGAAACGGAATTTCTCCTGCTGAGAAGCTGACTCCTCCACCGGAGGAGCTGAGGGAGAAATATCCAACATACGATTGATGGACGCAATAAGGTCGTTCACTATGGCGTCCCCGTCCGGAGTATCAAGATTGAGAGCGGCCTCAGGATCAGAATCCTGATCAGCTGTCTCCGCATCATCAACCAGAGATTCCCCCCTCTGAGACCCTGCACAATATGATGATGTCGAGGGAAAATCTAAGCGAGCTCGCTTAGTCGGTCTGGGGCTGGGGTCTGTGTCAGAACCCTCAGCCTGGGATCCATGAGATACCCCGGGAGGACATTGTTGGTCCAGCTGAGGTGGGCCAGGGAACAAAGATTCAACAGAGTCCCTGTGCTGAGATACCGGCCTGGACTGCAAGGCTTCTAGTATCTTAGCCATCTCAGAGAGTTTTGCAAACTCTGTCCCCGTCACCTGAACAGTGTCAGCAGGTGGCTCCCCCTGAGCCCCCCTTAGCAGAGGCTCTAGCTGAGTAAGTGCCACAGGGGCCGAACAGTGCATACAATGAGGGTCAGTGGAACCTGCCGGTAGCGGGGTCATACATGCGGCGCAGGCAGCATAATAAGCCTGTGTTTTGGCACCCCTGCCTTTCGTGGGCGCCATGCTATTATCTTCCCTGAGTAACACAATAGGGTATATAGCCAGAAATCAACTGTGCACCATACAGTGTAAAATATGTATACCATAAACATATAATGTTACACTACTGCACAATGGGGCTAGCACCACAGGTGCTGCTTACCACCCGCTTAAAGCGGTTGTGAGGCCACCAGAGTCCCTGCCTGAGTCTCCCAGACTTTGTCCCCCTCTGTAGCGTCCAAGGAGCTGACAGGAATGGCTGCCGGCGTCCTGAGGAGAGGTGGGAGCTGTGGGCGTGGCTCAGAAAGTGCGGGAGCTGGTGCCTGCACTGTGCACAGTGAGGGGAGTGGAGTATGCAAAGCATGCTCCAGCCCTCAGTGCTGCTCGTTCTGTGCAGCGTCCCGCCCTTCCCCTGCCTGTCAGGGCTGTGGGCGGGAGGAAAGGAAACTAGGCCGCAAAAAGCCGGGGACTCTAGTAATAAACGCGGCCGCCGTAAAAGCGCGGCCGGAGCGAAAGTCCCCGGCGCACTACAAGTCCCAGCCGCGCCGCAGTGTTTCCCTGGCAGCGGCGGTTAGTGCGGCAGTCCCTATACATAAACACACTCAGCAGCGCTGAGTGTGTAATGGCACATATTAACCCGGTCAGCGCCGCGGTCCCCGGTGCACTAGCACACCCAGCAATGCTGGAGTGTTGCTGTGCGCGGTCCCCACGGGGACACAGAGTACCTCCAAGTAGCAGGGCCATGTCCCTGAACGATACCCGGCTCCTATCCAGCAGTCTCCCAGGAGTTGTGGATGAAGCACGGTCTCAGTGCCTGGAGACCGATAGGATCCCACTTCACCAGAGCCCTGAGGGGGATGGGGAAGGAAAGCAGCATGTGGGCTCCAGCCTCCGTACCCGCAATGGATACCTCAACCTTAACTACACCGCCGACAAGAGTGGGGTGAGAAGGGAGCATGCTGGGGGCCCTATATGGGCCCACTTTTCTTCCATCCGATATAGTCAGCAGCTGCTGCTGACCAATCTGTGGAGCTGTGCGTGCGTGTCTGACCTCCTTCGCACAAAGCAAAAAACTGAGGAGCCCGTGGGAGCACGGGGAGTGTATAGGCAGAAGGGGAGGGGCTTAACACTTTTAAGTGTAATACTTTGTGCGGCCTCCGGAGGCATAGCCTATACACCCAATTGTCTGGGTCTCCCAATGGAGCGACAAAGAAATATCAGGCTCAATGCTAACGGCCCTGCAAAAAGTAATGCTGCACATCAGAAATAAGAGACTGCTGAAAATGTGTGACCCTACAGCTCACAGCCCAGCAAGTGTCACATCGCTGGAATCAGGCTCTGAGCCCCTACAGCATACTGATCTCAGATTACACAGCAAAACCCTGCTGACAGATTCCCTTTAATTTGCATATGAACAGCCGTGCACAGGACCAGAGGCTTACTCACCAAGGATATAGCGTCAGATACACTCTCAGGCGAGTGCTTGGGTAAGGACGGCCGTCGTTCAGGATCCTCAAGCTGGGCAGATAAATGGAAGTGGGATGAGCACTGATAAAAATGTAATTGAAAATGAAACAACAAAACTTAACAAATGTGACAATTTCATATATACATTATCGTCCATCCTCCCCACATACATATATAAACGGTCGTCCATCCTTCCCTGACACGTGTATACACGATCGTCCATCCTTCCCTTACACGTGTATATACAGTCGTCCATCCTTCCCTTACACGTGTATATACAGTAGTCCATCCTTCCCTTACACGTGTATACACGGTCGTCCATCCTTCCCTTACACGTGTATATACAGTCGTCCATCCTTCCCTTACACGTGTATACACGGTCGTTCATCCTTCCCTGACACGTGTATACACGGTCGTCCATCCTTGCCTGACACGTGTATACACGGTCGTCCATCCTTCCCTGACACGTGTATACACGGTCGTCCATCCTTCCCTGACACGTGTATACACAGTCGTTCATCCTTGCCTTACACGTGTATACACGGTCGTCCATCCTTCCCCGACACGTGTATACACGGTAGTCCATCCTTCCCTGACACGTGTATACACGGTCGTCCATCCTTCCCTGACACGTGTGTATACGGTCGTCCATCCTTCCCTGACACGTGTGTATACGGTCGTCCATCCTTCCCTGACACGTGTATACACGGTCGTTCATCCTTCCCTGACACGTGTATACACGGTCGTCCATCCTTCCCTGACACGTGTATACACGGTCGTCCATCCTTGCCTGACACGTGTATACACGGTCGTCCATCCTTCCCTGACACGTGTATACACGGTCGTCCATCCTTCCCTGACACGTGTATACACGATCGATCATCCTTCCCTTACACGTGTATATACAGTCGTCCATCCTTCCCTTACACGTGTATATACAGTCGTCCATCCTTCCCTTACACGTGTATACACGGTCGTTCATCCTTCCCTGACATGTGTATACACGGTCGTTCTTCCTTCCCTTACACGTGTATACACAGTCGTCCATCCTTCCCTTACACGTGTATACACAGTCGTCCATCCTTCCCTTACACGTGTATACACAGTCGTCCATCCTTGTCTTACACATGTATACACGGTCGTCCATCCTTGCCTTACACGTGTATACACGGTCGTCCATCTTGCCTTACACGTGTATACACGGTCGTCCATCCTTCCCTGACACGTGTATACACATTCGTCCATCCTTCCATGACACGTGTATACACTGTCGTCCATCCTTCCCTTACACGTGTATACATGGTCGTCCATCCTTCCCTTACACGTGTATACACGGTCGTCCATCCTTCCCTGACACGTGTATACACGGTCGTTCATCCTTCCCTTACACATGTATACACGGTCGTCCATCCCTCCTTTACACATATATACATGGTCGTCCATCCTTCCCTTACACATGTATACACGGTCGTCCATCCCTCCTTTACACATATATACACGGTCGTTCATCCTTCCCTTTCACATGTATACATGGTCCTTGGTTGGACGACCGTGCAAATACACGGTTTTACATCCTTCCTTTGCATAGACCCCTACAGAATATAGTAGTCTTAACATAAATCTTTACGATTTCTCACTTACGTCATTGTTTGTGGACTGAGAGAGGTCACGATGAGGTTTCTCAAAATGGACATTACTGTTCTGCAAATGACCAGCGTACAGAAGTATTAGCTACGACCGTTAATTGAAGGGAGGGTGATGTGTCCTCCAGTGAAGGATACAAGAAAAAGATTTTAAAGAGAACCAACCACCAGATTCTTGCCCTATAAACTAGAGACTGTGCCAATTAAAATGATACCTTTAGATAAGAAATCCGCCCCGATCCTCAAGACACCATGACGTCATTTCTGAAGGTTTGAACAAGGAATATTTTGGAATCAAGACTCTGATTTCTCAACTAAAAAATATAATTTTAATCAGCGTCATTATGGCACTATAGGGCACAAATCTGGTGGTTGGTTCCTTTTAAGGCGAGTACCAAAAATCTTCATTTCTCGGTCACTTCATAAGGGGACACAGGAAACATTGGGGCGTCCTGAAGCGGTCTCTGGGGTGGGAAACACTAAGCTATACTTTTCGGGTGCCCAGGTGTAAGGGGGTGGGGGAGATGGGGTTTTCCGATGCAGCAAATTGACCCCTGGTTCCTGTGTCCCCCAATGAAGCAACCGGGTCTATTCACTTGTCAGTAAAAGCAAGCCTGTCTCAGATGACCACTTACAGGACTGGGCAATTCCTTCTGGCTTCTTATGCTGTGCAGGCTTCCGATCTCTGTCTGAGAGCTGGAGTGTGAGAGACCCTCGAAGTAAGGCCTGGAAGGAAACCTTTCCATCAGATATATAGTAGTGGCATTTTTTTTTTTGTGATTTCTACCAAAGTTCTCCTTTATTAAGCAAAATCCACAGATAATTAAAAAATTAGCAAAAAACAGACTGATCTATTTAACCCCTTTCCACTTTTTTTTTTTTTTAATTGCAGGTTTTTAGTCCCTTAAGGGAATCTTTGATCGTCTGATCACCTATGTACAGTAATACTCCATTTATTCTCTAGGACACTGCCGGGGAGTGCACTGACCATAGACTTTATTCCAACTCTTGGTAAGAAACAGTCCACACATGAACACATATTTATTCCTGTGGCCCACAAGAAGCACCCCTTGATGATCACGTCCAGTGCACGGAGCTGCCGCTGCTGTCAGCGCTTTACAGCAGTTGGATGCTTTGCGGCACAGCCGCCTTAAAGCATTTAACTGCAGTAAAGCCATAATGGCAGCCTGCAGCGGTGGCTCCGTGCACTGGACGAGATCACTAAGGTGTCTATGGGCCTACAAGAAGCAGCTGAGGAAACCGCAGGAACGGAGGACAGGTGAGAAGAATTTTTTATTGTGTGTAAACAAGGGCATAATAGGGGACAAGAAGGGGGGCAATAATAAACAATGGGCACATTACTAGAGGGCAGAAGGATGAGGCACATTACTATAGGGCAGAAGGATGGGGCATTACTACAGGGCAGAAGAACGGGGCACATTACTATAGGGCAGAAGGATGGGGCATTACTATAGGGCAGAAGGATGAGGCACATTACTAGAGGGGATAAGGATGGGGCACATTACTATAGGGGATAAGGATGGGGCACATTATTACAGGAGACAATATGGGCACATTACATTTTACTGGAGTCTATTTTTATTTTTCAATTTTTCCAGTAAGTGCTGCATTTCCCACCCTGGGCTTATACTCGAGTCAATACATTTTCCCATTTTTTTGTGGTAAAGTAGGGGCCTCGGCTCATACTCTAGTATATACGGTATTTTCAACCAATATTTTTTAAAGAATGATCTAAAAAATAAATTCTGCGTTATAGTAAGCTTATGGTTTTCATATAACTCAGTCTGATCCTCACAATGATGACTGATGCACCCTAACCAGAATAGTTTGGGGTGTAGCCCTTTAAGACTATATCATATAGAAGTGCCTTCCACAAGCTGCCAGCTCCTTGGTCTCTTATGTGACCGCCCATTCATGTCCAACATGAGCATTTAGAGATTTGCTGCATTTCTCACTTTAATTTTGGTTTGGGTGTGCTGAGGACGCTGTCGTCATCTTCCATTTCAGGTCCGCTATCACTCGGATTTTCGATATCCAGGGTGTCGTACAGCAAGTCCATATCCTCCTCCACTTCTGGCACATGCTCCCCCGGGTCCTGTTCAGAGTCAAGCACCTAAAAGTATTAGTACAGAAAACAACAGACATTTTACACCTCAAACTATGTGTTCAAGAAAAGGCCCATAACCAGGTCAAAATTAGCCAGTGTTTTAAAGTTTTATTTCTGCAGCTCCCTTGAGTATTTAGTTGCTTTTTTTAATATCTTAAATTTGCCATACGGTTCCAGAGATGAAGGGAATTTTGTTTACTTACCGTAAATTCCTTTTCTTCTAGCTCCTATTGGGAGAGCCAGACAATTGGGTGTATAGCTTCTGCCTCCGGAGGCCACACAAAGTATTACACTTTAAAAAGTGTAACCCCTCCCCTCTGCTATACACCCTCCCGTGCATCATGGGCTCATCAGTTTTGGGGCCAAAGCAGGAAGGAGGAAACTTATAAATTGGTCTAAGGTAAATTCAATCCGAAGGATGTTCGGAGAACTGAAACCATGAACCAAAAGAACAATTCAACATGAACAACATGTGTACACAAAGAACAACAGCCCGAAGGGAACAGGGGTGGGCGCTGGGTCTCCCAATAGGAGCTAGAAGAAAAGGAATTTACGGTAAGTAAACAAAATTCCCTTCTTTGTCGCTCCATTGGGAGACCCAGACAATTGGGATGTCCAAAAGCAATCCCTGGGTGGGTAAAAGAATACCTCGATAAAAAGAGCCGAAAACGGCCCCCTCTTATAGGTGTGCAACTGCCGCCTGAAGGAGTCGCCTACCTAGGCTGGCATCTGCCGAAGAAGAGGCATGTACCTGATAGTTTTTCGTGAAAGTGTGCAGACTCGACCAGGTAGCCGCTTGACACACCTGCTGAGCCGTAGCCTGGTGTCGCAATGCCCATGAAGCATCCCCGGCTGTGGTAGAATGGGCTTACAGCCCTGCAGGCATTGGAAGCCCACAAGAAACGGTAGGCTTCAAGAATCGGTTCCTTGATCTACCGAGCCAAGGTTGACTTGAAAACCTGAAAACCCTTACTCTGGCCCGCGACAAGGACAAAGAGCGCATCCGACCGGCGCCGGGGCGCCGTGCGAGAAATGTAGAGCCGGAGTGCTCTCACCAGATCTAATAAATGCAAATCCTTTTCACATTGGTGAACTGGATGAGGGCCCAAGGGTAAGAAGATATCCTGCTTGAGATGAAACGGGGATACCTTAGGGAGAAAGTCCGGGACCGGACGCAGAACCCCTTATCCTGGTGAAACACCAGGACGGGGGCTCTGCATGATAGTGCTGCTAGCTCAGACACTCTCCTGAGTGATGTGACTGCCACTAGGAAGACCACCTTCTGTGAAGGGCGAGGTAGAGAGACCTCCCACATCGGCTCGAAAGCTGGCTTCTGACGAGTCGTCAGCACCCTGTTAAGATCCCAGGGTGCGAACGGACGCTCGTAATATGGGACTATGTGGTCAACCCCCCTGCAGGAACGTGCGGACCTGCGGAAGCCTGGCTAGACGCTTTCGAAAAAACACGGAAGGCGCAGATACTTGTCTCTTGAGAGAGCCGAGACAAGCCCTTGTCCATTCCGGATTGAAGTGAAAGAAAGAAGGAAAAGTGGACAAGGCAAACGGCCAGGGAGTAAAACCCCGATCAGAGCACCAGGATAAGAAGATCCTCCAAGTCCTGGGCTAAATCTCGGCGGACGTTGGTTTCCTTGGCTGTCTCATGGTGGCGATGACATCTTGAGATAACCCTGATGACGCTAGGGGCCAGGGCTCAATGGCCACACCATCAGGATGAGGGCCGCAGTATTCAGATGGAAAAACGGCCCTTGAGACAGCAAGTCTGGTCGGTCTGGGAGTGCCCACGGTTGACCCACCGTGAGGTGCCACAGCTCCGGGTACCACGATCTCCTCGGCTAGTCTGGAGCGACGAGGATGGTGCGGCGGCAGTCTGACCTGATCTTGCGTAACCCTCTGGGCAGTAGAGCCAGAGGAGGAAATACATAAGTCGAAACTGCGACCAGTCCTGAACTAACGTGTCTGCCGCCAGAGCACTGTGATCCTTGGACCGAGCCATGAATGCCGGGACTTTGTTGTTGTGCCGAGACGCTATTAGATCGACGTCCGGTGTTCCCCAGCGGCAACAGATCTCTAGAAACACGTCCGGGTGAAGAGACCATTCCCCTGCTTCCATGCCCTGGCGACTGAGAAGTCTGCTTCTCAGTTTCCTACGCCCGGGATGTGAACTGCGGAGGTGGTGTCGGAGTCCAGGTTCCCTGAGTCCTGTGGCGGAGGAAGACCGCTCCCCACCCTGACAGACTCGCGTCCGTCGTGACCACAGCCCCGGCTGGGGCCGGAAAGATTTGCAAGGGAAATAGAGGCGTTCTTGTTTAGGGACGTCGACCTCCTGTCCCATTTGCGGTGTCCGATAGAAGCGGACGCAGACGAATCTGCGCAAGGGAACTGCCTCCATTGCTGCCACCATCTTCCTTAGGAAGTGTATGAGGCGCCTTAAGGGGTGTGACTGGGTCCGAAGGAGAGAGTGCACCCCTGTCTGTAGTGAGCGCTGTTTATGCAGCGGAAGCTTCACTATCGCTGAGAGAGTATGAAACTCCATCCCAAGGCATGAGAGTGTAGGACCGGCACCACTGTTGCCATGACTTTGGTGAAGACTCGACCTGATGGCGAAACGCAGGAAGCGTTGATGCTCTGGTGCAATCGGCACATGGAGATAAGCATCCCTGATGTCGATTGATGCTAGTAAGTCTCCTTGGGCCATCGAGGCGATGACAAAGCGGAGAGATTCCATCCGGAACCGTCAGGTTCTCTGTCTGTTGAGCAGTGGAAGTCCAGAACGGGGCGGAGTGATCCGTCCTATCTTGGTACCACGAACAAGCTGGAGTAAAAACCGCGACTACGTTCTTGAAGGGGAACGGGGATCGCAGCTCCTCCTGCCGTCAGAGTGTTCACCGCCTGAAAACGTGCATCGGCTCGCTCGGGGGGCGGAGATGCTCTGAAAAAACGAGTCGGAGGACGAGAACTGAGCTCTATCCTGTAACCGTAAGACAGAATGTCTCATCCATCGGTCTTGGACATGTGGGGACCGCTCCCCTGACCTGGACCGCCATGCAGAAGAGGTTCTCTGGCTCTTCTGTGGCCCGTTGGACGATGAGGATTGGGACCTAGCTGAGGGTGCTGAGGTCTCTTTGGTTTGGGCTGGGTAAGCACGAGTCCTTTCCCTTGGACTGCTCCATCGTTTCATCCAATTGTTCGCCAAACAATCGGTCGCCAGAAAAAAGCAAACCGAACAAGAGCTTCTTGGAAGTAGAATCTGCGTTCCATTCGCGTAGCCACATGGCCCTGCGGACTGCCACCGGAGTGGCGGATGCTACCGCTGTACGGCTAGCAGAGTCCAGGACAGCATGCACGGCGGAGGATGAAAATACCGACGCCTGAGACGTCAAAGACGCTAATTGCGGAGCAGAGTATGACCGCATTAATCTCAGACCGAGCAGCTGAGATAGCCTGGAGTGCCCACACTGCCGCAAAGGCTGGGGCAACGGACGCGCCTATGGCTTCATAGATGGATCTCATTAGGAGCTCTGCCTGTCCGTGGCATTCTTGAGCGTTGAACCATCAGCCACTGCTACTACTGATCTAGCCGCCAGTCAAGAGACTGGAGGGGCACCTTGGGACACTGAGCCCAACCCTTAAAGGGGTTATCCGGCTTCTTTGACTTTTTTTTTTTATTTCCCTATTGGGCTACATTGGGGCAGGTAAGTAGATAGAGACCACTTACCTGCCCCGCTGTCAGCCCCCTCTCCCCCGGCTCAGAGCGGTCATGTGACCGCTCCTGCCGCGATTTTGCTGCTTCCGGTCTTTGCACGTCTACATGGGCAGGGCCATGTTGACATGCAAATGTGGAGCAGCATGTCACCTCCCTGCTGGGCGACTACAGTGCGAGGAGTCACCGCCCCCCTTCCCTGCACCCTCCCACACATTCCCCTGCACCTCCAGTAACCTCCCCCTGCACTGCTGTGGGGTCCGTGATTTGGGGGTGGGGCCTGGCGGCAGCTGCCGTAGTGTCAGCTCCAGCACCGGGCCCCCTGCCCAGGATCGCACATTCAAATGTACCGGCATCACAGATCACCGATGCCGGTACATTTGAATGTGCTGATGAGAAGTCACTGTCCCTCCTGCTGTCTGTGCGCTCTGCAGCACAGCGGTGACGTCACTACTGTGCTGAAGAGAGCACAGACAGCGGACGAACGTGCAGGAGCGGCGGGGACCGAGGACGGGCGAGTATGTACTCCACATGTGTTCCCGATGGGGATGGGGGGGTTGCAGAGCCATGTGTGTGCGTGTGCAGAGCCATGTGTGTGCGTGTACAGTGCAGAGCCATGCGTGTGCAGAGCCATGTGTACGGTGCAGAGCCATGTGTGTGCGTGTGCAGAGCCATGTGTGTGCGTGTGCAGAGCCATGTGTGTGCGTGTACAGTGCAGAGCCATGCGTGTGCAGAGCCATGTGTACGGTGCAAAGCCATGTGTGTGCGTGTGCAGAGCCATGTGTGTGCGTGTACAGTGCAGAGCCATGCGTGTGCAGAGCCATGTGTACGGTGCAAAGCCATGTGTGTGCGTGTGCAGAGCCATGTGTGTGCGTGTACAGTGCAGAGCCATGCGTGTGCAGAGCCATGTGTACGGTGCAAAGCCATGTGTGTGCGTGTGCAGAGCCATGTGTGCGTGTACAGTGCAGAGCCATGCGTGTGCAGAGCCATGTGTACGGTGCAAAGCCATGTGTGTGCGTGTGCAGAGCCATGTGTGTGCGTGTACAGTGCAGAGCCATGCGTGTGCAGAGCCATGTGTACGGTGCAGAGCCATGTGTGTGCGTGTGCAGAGCCATGTGTGTGCGTGTACAGTGCAGAGCCATGCGTGTGCAGAGCCATGTGTACGGTGCAGAGCCATGTGTGTGCGTGTACAGTGCAGAGCCATGCGTGAGCAGAGCCATGTGTACGGTGCAAAGCCATGTGTGTGCGTGTGCAGAGCCATGTGTGTGCGTGTACAGTGCAGAGCCATGCGTGTGCAGAGCCATGTGTACGGTGCAAAGCCATGTGTGTGCGTGTACAGTGCAGAGCCATGCGTGTGCAGAGCCATGTGTACGGTGCAAAGCCATGTGTGTGCGTGTGCAGAGCCATGTGTGTGCGTGTACAGTGCAGAGCCATGCGTGTGCAGAGCCATGTGTACGGTGCAAAGCCATGTGTGCGTGTGCAGAGCCATGTGTGTGCGTGTACAGTGCAGAGCCATGCGTGTGCAGAGCCATGTGTACGGTGCAAAGCCATGTGTGTGCGTGTGCAGAGCCATGTGTGTGTGTGTACAGTGCAGAGCCATGCGTGTGCAGAGCCATGTGTACGGTGCAAAGCCATGTGTGTGCGTGTGCAGAGCCATGTGTGTGCGTGTACAGTGCAGAGCCATGCGTGTGCAGAGCCATGTGTACGGTGCAGAGCCATGTGTGTGCGTGTGCAGAGCCATGTGTGTGCGTGTACAGTGCAGAGCCATGCGTGTGCAGAGCCATGTGTACGGTGCAGAGCCATGTGTGTGCGTGTGCAGAGCCATGTGTGTGCGTGTACAGTGCAGAGCCATGCGTGTGCAGAGCCATGTGTACGGTGCAGAGCCATGTGTGTGCGTGTACAGTGCAGAGCCATGCGTGTGCAGAGCCATGTGTACGGTGCAAAGCCATGTGTGTGCGTGTACAGTGCAGAGCCATGCGTGTGCAGAGCCATGTGTACGGTGCAAAGCCATGTGTGTGCGTGTGCAGAGCCATGTGTGTGCGTGTACAGTGCAGAGCCATGCGTGTGCAGAGCCATGTGTACGGTGCAAAGCCATGTGTGTGCGTGTGCAGAGCCATGTGTGTGCGTGTACAGTGCAGAGCCATGCGTGTGCAGAGCCATGTGTACGGTGCAAAGCCATGTGTGTGCGTGTGCAGAGCCATGTGTGTGCGTGTACAGTGCAGAGCCATGCGTGTGCAGAGCCACGTGTACGGTGCAAAGCCATGTGTGTGCGTGTGCAGAGCCATGTGTGTGCGTGTACACTGCAGAGCCATGCGTGTGCAGAGCCATGTGTACGGTGCAAAGCCATGTGTGTGCGTGTGCAGAGCCATGTGTGTGCGTGTACAGTGCAGAGCCATGCGTGTGCAGAGCCATGTGTACGGTGCAAAGCCATGTGTGTGCGTGTGCAGAGCCATGTGTGTGCGTGTACAGTGCAGAGCCATGCGTGTGCAGAGCCATGTGTACGGTGCAAAGCCATGTGTGTGCGTGTGCAGAGCCATGTGTGTGCGTGTACAGTGCAGAGCCATGCGTGTGCAGAGCCATGTGTACGGTGCAGAGCCATGCGTGTGCAGAGCCATGTGTACGGTGCAGAGCCATGCGTGTGCAGAGCCATGTGTACGGTGCAGAGCCATGTGTGTGCGTGTGCAGAGACATATGTGTGCGGTGCAGACCCCGATGTGAGGCTGTTATTTGCAATGCTGTAGTGATACCAGGTCAGGTGCTGGGGAAGAATATACTGACAGGGACTGTGTGTGCAGGGGGCGGGCAGGGGGCGAGGCTGGACACTGGGGTGGGGCTGGACACTGAGGCTGGGCGGTGACAGCTCTGACTGAGGTTTTGCACAGGAAGTGGTCATGTTTGCTGGATCTGAATGTAAACAAGAAGCTGCAGAGAATAAAGGGATAATTCAAGAGTAACAAAAGTTAGAAAACAGAAAATAACAATGTAGGTGTGATTTATATGACAATACAGCACAGATAAACTCAAACATTTTTGTTAAGCTAATGTCGGACAACTCCTTTAACAACGTCAGAGGGGAAGGGACAACGTGTGTTATAAGGCGTTTAGTAAAAACGCTTGTCCGGGAAAGCCCTGTGCTTCTGGACAGCATCTCTGAAGCTTTTGAGAGCCACGTCCAGACAGAGTCCTGGGTTGCGACCTCCGCCTCATCCTCTATAGAGTCCTAAAGCTGAGACCCTGATGAAGTCGGGGAAGATTCTGAGCAAGGCCGCTTAGCCGGTCTGGAACTGCGGTTCGTGCCGGAGTCCACCACGTAATAACCAGAGGCCACCCCAGGAGCACGCTTCGTCGCAGACCGTGAGAGGCCTGGGGGCGATCCCGCAGTGCCCGGGGCCTGTGTAAGGGGCCGGTCTGGACTGCAAGGTCCTGGTATCTTAGCAGACCATTTGTCCATAGCCTGAGCCATGGATAGTGAAAATGATTCAGAGAGTTTCTCAGCAAAAGCTGCAACTCTGTCCCTGCCGCCTGGACAGGGGACGCCGGCGGAGCTCAACCAGTGCCCCCGGCTCTGGCTGAGCGAGTGCCACATGGCCCGAGCAATGCTCACAGTGATCACTGAGGGATACATATGTACAGCCGAACTGTGAAAATGCATACAAACATTATATATCTATATATACAGTTCAGCACTCTAGGGGGCCCAGCACCGAGGAGAAGCCCCCTGGCGTACCGACCGCTCAAGCAGTTGCTGCTTAAAAACATGGCTGTCGGCGTTTACAGTGGAGGGGGGAGCCGTGGGCGTAACCCCAAAAGTGCGGGAATCTGGTGCCCCGAGTGAAAACGTGAGGGGGGCGGAGGACAGCCGAGTGTGCTCCAGCCCTCACTGTCGGCCTCAGACTGGCCGTCCCGCCCTTCCCCCTGACTGGCAGGGCCGGGGGCGGGAGTTTAAGGCGCTAGGCCGCAAAAGCCGGGGGCTAAAGTTAAACACCGCGGCCGGCAGGCAGGCGCGGTCGGCGCGGTAGTCCCGTACCAACCCCGCAGTCACTGCCAAATCTGAGGCCAAGGTGCTCCATGCACCGTCCCCAAGGGGACACTGAGGACCTGTGCGGGGATCTGTGCCGTAGAGTGCTTAGTGAGGGGGGCGGAGGACAGCCAAGTGTGCTCCAGCTCTCACTGTCGGCGTTAGACCGACCGTCCCACCCTTCCCCCTGACTGGCAGGCCTGGGGGCGGGAGTATGCGGTACTAGGCCGCAAAAGCCGGGGAGTAAAGTTATAAGCGCGGCCGGCAAACAAGCGCGGTCAGCGCGGTAGTCCCGGCGCACCAACACACCCAGCAGGTGCTGCAGTGTCCATAACACAGGCGCTCTATGCGCCGTCCCCAAGGGGACACAGAGTACCTCAGAGGAGCAGGGCCATGTCCCTGACGATACCCGGTCTCCTGTCCAGCAGATTCCCCCAGGGGCTGCGGAGGGAGCACGGTCCCAGTGCCTGGTGACCGGTTAGGATCCCACTTCGCCCAGAGCCCCTAAGGGATGGGGAAGGAAAACAGCATGTGGCTCCTGCCTATGTACCCGCAATGGGTACCTCAACCTTAACAGCACCGCCGACCAGAGTGGGGTGAGAAGGGAGCATGCCGGGGGCCCTGTTATGGGCCCTCTTTTCTTCCATCCGATATAGTCAGCAGCTGCTGCTGACTAACTTGTGGAGCTTGCGTGCATGTGTGCCTCCTTCGCACAAAGCATAAAAACTGATGAGCCCGTGATGCACGGGAGGGTGTATAGCAGAGGGGAGGGGTTACACTTTTTAAAGTGTAATACTTTGTGTGGCCTCCGGAGGCAGAAGCTATACACCCAATTGTCTGGGTCTCCCAATGGAGCGACAAAGAAATGACGTTTTATGGTCAATACAAGGGGGCATTACTAATTGGCTAATAATGCAGAGCAGCCTAAAGACACGCCCCTGAGGAGCCTTTATTTTTTTTAAAACCATAACTTATTAGTAATTAATGTCAGATGTTAAATCATATTGTCATCACATTATCAACAAAAATCACAATAATATGGGTATTAGAAAGGAAAATAAACAAGAGGGGGGGGAGAAACCCAACCTGGTCTCTGTGCACCAGGGAGGAAATTACACCGGAGATTCCACCTGCCAGGATTTTGGAGGATAGCTTGAGGTTGGTATTCAGTAGGGATATCGGCCTGAAGCTATTGGTTTGGTCGGGGGTTTTACCTGGTTTGGAGAGGGGGGAATATGGTCGCCTGTAGCATCTCATCTCGTATTTGGCCTATCTCAAATATATTCTGGAAGACTAGTAGTAGGTGTGGGGACAATATTTGATAAAATGTCTTGAAGTATTCGTTAGTTATCCCGTCCGGTCCTGGGGATTCGTTACCCTGAGGAGCCTTTAAGGCACGCCCTTGAGGATCATTTAAGACCTGCCTTTTTTAGTAGATAATAGAAATTGGCTCCAAACAAAAAAAAGACCTCTCTAACCATATGGTGGATTGGTAAACAACAACAAAACAAAGAATAATCAAGTGGGAATAAAACAGGAGCAAAAGCTGGCCAACTTTTGATCTGGTGACAGGTCCACTTTAGGAAAGATATGGTTTAGATTGACCATGAAAGTCATCAAACCATGCAAGCCGCTTGTTCAATTCGAGCAAAACAGCACCTCTCCTTTGAGTCCCCTACATCATCTGCACCTTGCGCTTTCCCTTTGTTATTATTACGAGAGTGCCAAAAAGTCCAGTCAATGAGCCCCATCTTTGTAGGTATCTTTGTCAAATGTACTAAATAGGACTTGTCACATCAATAACCCATGGCCATTGGATGGGAGCTCCGTGAACCAGCTCCTACCCCCCTGCATCCCAGATGACGTTGTGTCAGTCCGGCAAATCAAAAGAAGAGCCGTGGATGCCATCAGGCAACCAGCGATTCTCAGGGCACGAGTTCAGAGGCCACAGACGTCGGTCCTGTGAGTCCATTAACAACCTCAAACAATATAAAATATGTACCGTACCTCATCGGAAACTTTAAACCTCCGCAACAGGGCGACCACTTTTTGCTTGAAGTTCTGCTGCTGTAAAACGAAAAAATGTAACATTCATAATTTCCTAGCAGATTGTCTGGTGCTTCCGTAAGATAAAAAAAATAAATATATATAATTTTGTATATTTTATTGAAATTATTTATTTTTTCTAATGGTTTTGGACAAAGCAGACTCGGCGTCATCCATCACTGGCAATCTCGGCACTTGTAAAAATCCAACATCTTTGCAATATACCTTCGTGATGTTTTTGATGCTTTTATGTATTTTCAAATTAAAAAAAAAATAAATTGCATAACCAAGTACATAAGAAAAGATGTTAGATTCTACATTTTCGGATGACGGACAGACGACTGATGAATACTTAGGCTGCAGAAACTAAGTGTTCTCTCTATATACTTATCTGAGCAATCCTTTACAGCAGACCAGTTACCAGATTACAATGTATAAAATAAAAGATCTTTAGACCTGATGATGCCGGTGTACTTGTGAAGAAAAAAAAATCCATCGCTGTATTATCCTTCATGAAAGTTTCCTTGCCCAATATTAAAATGACCATCAAGAGACACTCTCAAATGCTAATTTTAATGGGATATGGTAAGTACACCAGCCTTATCAGGTCTAAGAGATCGTTTCAACAAGCTGTAAAATCCGGTGACCGATCTGCTTTAAACGTAAACCTATCACATTTAAAATGTGAACGATTTTTGAGGGAACAGATTGGATTCGCTTACTAGTCCGGTGGGCGGTCCTATTGAATGACTAGGTAAAATGAATTGCTCCACCCACTGGACTCTAAGCCTTGAAGAGGCAATTATTCATGTCTTATCCCCATAAAACCATACAACTAATCTGCTCAGCTCCTCCTGGTCAATGACATTTGGCCTGCAGGATAAAATACACTTTCCATGTGATAGGTTTCCCTTGAGCCATCGTTAGGAATGAACGTTTGTAAACTGAAGCATGAAACATTTAATACACAAAATTTAAACAAAA
This sequence comes from Anomaloglossus baeobatrachus, assembly GCF_048569485.1. NCBI lineage: Eukaryota > Metazoa > Chordata > Amphibia > Anura > Aromobatidae > Anomaloglossus > Anomaloglossus baeobatrachus. The sequence goes on from NC_134364.1 coordinate 115,905,679, forward strand.
AATAAAATAAAATACATAATCTGTTATTTATGATATTAGTTGATTAAAGTGGACATGTCATTGTGGAAAAAGGTCAAATTAACTAGCAATGTTCATCCGTAGAGAATAAGGATGCCCGATTCCTCAGCAGTCATATGGGCAGTGCGGTATTGGGGACTAGTCATGGGTCACACGCGGCTAATGTGAACATCCACCAGAGCCGGTGGCTGTTTTGCGTGATGGCAGGAATCAGTCCACCATATGTTTTTAATAGGATCTGGTAGAAGCTACTGAGCATGTGCGACCACGGACACATTAAGTGGTCAATCTAAAAGTGAATCAAGATAACAGAGGGAGCTATAAGTTTGCATTGGCAATATCTGGTTTTCGAAGGATTTTAGAAGTCCATAGTGACCTCTAAAGATTATAGAGTGGGACTCTCTAAGCTTACCACTGATACCCGAGAAATTACGAGGCTGCACAGCAATGGCGGGACTGAAAACTGGAGGATCAATTTACAGATCACTGGTGCACAATGACACGTCCGCCTAAAACCAAGTTAATCAGGCTGCAGGGATGAGGAGCGGCCGCACAGAATAATGGCTGACACAGAGCTAGCACCATAACCCATCCAAGTTAGTGTAAGTAATGTGAACCGACCCGAGTTATGGACGTGGTTCTTACTATCGTCCTTCGCTGCTTCTTTGGCTTCCCCACATCAAACTCATCATCATCCAGGTCCTGCAGGAAGAAGACAAGTACATAAAACCATTCACAACGGAGGGGATGATTTTGCGTGTTTTTTTTACTTTTTTTTTAATTTTACTAGTCTCCCTAGGGGACTTACATGGATCAGCAATCCGATCGCTCTGCCATATCTGCTGATCACAGCTATAAACAGGAGATATGCTCACTTAGTTTCTGCTTCACTCGGCTCCGGGCCAAGTGAAACCGAAAGTAATTCATGTCAGCTACAGGAGTCATCACATGACCCTGTGCTACCATGGCAACCACCGAAAGTCAAGTGATCATGCACGCGAATTCCCGTGGGGGCGGCGGTAAGTGACAGTAATGGCCGCGCTCATATACAGCTCGCTGCCAGACTTTGGCAGCGAGATATAAAGGGTTAAAAGTTGCGGGTGGAAGCAATTCCACATTTAATTTGCAGGCACACATGTCAGCTGTTAAAAACAGCTGATATGTGCGCGGACTACCGCGACCTGCCCACGGCAGGGGGCGGGGATTAACCTCTCACGATATACAGATATATTCATCATGGGTCGTGAAGGGGTTAAAAGCTACGGATGGTGTTGAATTTGACCAGCTACTTTAATGCGCCCATCTCCTCCACCCCACGCAACACTGCTATGGTCTAAAGACCCCCTTCACTGCCAATATAGACACGGAGTTTCGTTATTTCCAGCAGTACTCAAGTATTGTATACAGTATAAGCAATCAGATTATCACAGGATGAAGGAAGGGAACTAACAAAGTAAAACAAAAAATAAAAATTCTAAAATCAGTAGCACTGCTGCATGCATCTAACACAAAATACAGCGAGTGAACCAAGTAATGAACACGTCAACCAAAATTTTCTAAGTCAATATATTTCTAAAGCAGATATTAACATGAATGTCTCCGCAGATTTTGGTAATAACCCATCCAAATCGACACAGTAAACAAACAATAGATCTCCATAAATTAAATGATGTGCAATAATATGGGGAAAAAGTATTGAACACATGACGAAAGGGGTGCAAAGCGCCATGGAAAGTGATAACAGCTGAAAGCTATTAGTAATTAGTAAGCAATCCTGCCACTGCGTGAAAAACTATATCAGCTGGTTCAACCGATGGCCTATAAAACGGTGTCTCATTACCAAAGTGCCACACAAGAAACATCTCATGATGGGTAAAACCAGAGAGCTGTCTCAAGACCTTTGCATCTTTATTGTTGCAAAACACCTAGGTTACTTACCGCTAGCTGGATTTTCCAGAACCCATGACAGCACCCATATAATCACGTGGTGCTGTCATGGGTGAGGGGAAAACATACTGATGGCATTGGTTACTTTTGAGTTTGTAAACTTCTGAAGTTTCTAGTGGGAACTGCTGGGGTCAATATTCGTAAGTGGAACACATATTAACACCATAAACTGGCAAAGACCAGGTGCTCCCTACAAGATTTCAGACACAGAGGAGTGAAAAGAATTAGACTTGTCCAAAAATCTATGGAGAGCTACAGAAAGAGCTGGAATCACCAAGTACTATTGTTTCAAAGAAAATAATAAGTAATGACCCCCCAATTTCATGGCCTGCATGCACGCTCCTGTATGCACGCTGACCAAGCAAGACTGCATTGGTGAGCAAAGAAGGGAATTTTGTTTACTTACCGTAAATTCCTTTTCTTCTAGCTCCAATTGGGAGACCCAGACAATTGGGTGTATAGCTACTGCCTCCGGAGGCCACACAAAGTATTACACTAAAAAGTGTAAGGCCCCTCCCCTTCTGGCTATACCCCCCCCCGTGGGATCACGGGCTCCTCAGTTTTAGTGCAAAAGCAAGAAGGAGGAAAGCCAATAACTGTTTTAAAGACAAATTCAATCCGAGGAACAACATCGGAGAACTGAACTCTTCAACATGAACAACATGTGCACCCGAAAAAACAAAATCCCTAAGAAAACAGGGCGGGTGCTGGGTCTCCCAATTGGAGCTAGAAGAAAAGGAATTTACGGTAAGTAAACAAAATTCCCTTCTTCTTTGTCGCTCCTAATTGGGAGACCCAGACAATTGGGACGTCCAAAAGCAGTCCCTGGGTGGGTAAAAGAATACCTCGTGATAGGGCCGTCAAACAGCCCTTTCCTACAGGTGGGCCACCGCCGCCTGAAGGACTTGTCTACCTAGGCTGGCATCCGCCGAAGCGTAGGTATGCACCTGATAATGCTTGGTAAAAGTGTGCAGACTCGACCAGGTAGCCGCCTGGCACACCTGCTGAGCCGTAGCCTGGTGCCGTAATGCCCAGGACGCACCCACGGCTCTGGTAGAATGGGCCTTCAGTCCTGATGGAATCGGAAGCCCAGCAGAACGGTAGGTGTGAAGAATTGGTTCCTTGATCCACCGCGCCAGGGTGGATTTGGAAGCTTGCGACCCCTTACGCTGACCAGCGACAAGGATAAAGAGTGCATCCGAGCGGCGCAGGGGCGCCGTGCGGGAAATGTAGATCCTGAGTGCTCTCACCAGATCCAATAAATGCAAACCTTTTTCAAATTGGTGAACTGGATGCGGACACAAAGACGGTAAAGTGATATCCTGGTTGAGATGAAAGGAGGATACCACCTTAGGAAGAAATTCTGGAATTGGACGCAGAACTACCTTGTCCTGGTGAAATACTAGGAAGGGAGATCTGCATGATAACGCCGCCAGCTCGGACACTCTCCGAAGAGACGTGACCGCCACTAGAAAGGCCACTTTCTGTGAAAGACGAGAAAGGGAAACATCCTTCAAAGGCTCGAAAGGCGGCTTCTGGAGAGCAATTAGGACCTTGTTCAGATCCCAGGGCTCCAACGGCCGCTTGTAAGGGGGGACGATTAGGATCCAGGACTCAATGGCCACACAGTCAGGTTCAGGGCCGCAGAATTCAGATGGAAAAACGGCCCTTGAGACAGCAAGTCTGGACGGTCTGGCAGAGCCCACGGTTGGCCTACCGTGAGGTGCCACAGATCCGGGTACCACGACCTCCTTGGCCAGTCTGGAGCGACGAGGATGGCGCGGCGGCAGTCGGCCCTGATCTTGCGCAGCACCCTGGGCAACAACGCCAGAGGTGGGAACACATAAGGTAGCCTGAACTGCGACCAATCCTGAACTAGGGCGTCTGCCGCCAGAGCTCGGTAATCGTGGGATCGCGCCATGAAAACCGGGACCTTGTTGTTGTGCCGTGACGCCATCAGGTCGACGTCCGGCATCCCCCAGCGGCGACAGATCTCCTGAAACACGTCCGGGTGAAGGGACCATTCCCCTGCGTCCATGCCCTGGCGACTGAGAAAGTCTGCTTCCCAGCTTTCCACGCCTGGTATGTGAACTGCGGATATGGTGGATGCCGTGTCTTCCACCCACGTCAGAATCCGCCGGACTTCCTGGAAGGCCTGCCGACTGCGTGTTCCCCCTTGGTGGTTGATGTATGCCACCGCTGTGGAGTTGTCCGACTGAATTCGGATCTGCTTGCCTGCTAGCCACTGCTGGAAGGCTTGTAGGACAAGATAGACTGCTCTGATTTCCAGAACATTGATTTGAAGGGTGGACTCTTTCCGAGTCCACGTACCGTGAGCCCTGTGGTGGAGAAACACTGCTCCCCACCCTGACAGGCTCGCGTCTGTCGTGACCACCGCCCAGGATGGGGGTAGGAACGACTTTCCTTTCGACAATGAGGTGGGAAGAAGCCACCACCGGAGAGAGTCCTTGGCTGTCTGAGAGAGGGAGACATCCCTGTCGAGGGATGTCGACTTCCCGTCCCATTGGCGGAGAATGTCCCATTGAAGTGGACGCAGATGAAACTGCGCGAAAGGAACTGCTTTCATTGCCGCTACCATCTTCCCTAGGAAGTGCATGAGGCGCCTCAAGGGGTGCGACTGGCCCTGAAGGAGAGATTGCACCCCTGTCTGTAGTGAACACTGTTTGTCCAGTGGAAGTTTCACTATCGCTGAGAGAGTATGAAACTCCATGCCAAGATATGTTAGTGATTGGGTCGGGGTTAGATTTGACTTTGAAAAGTTGACAATCCACCCGAAACCCTGGAGAGTCTTCAGTGCCACGTTCAGGCTGTGCTGGCATGCCTCTTGAGAGGGTGCCTTGATAAGTAGATCGTCCAAATACGGAATCACAGAGTGACCTTGCGAGTGCAGGACTGCCACTACTGCTGCCATAACCTTGGTAAAGACCCGAGGGGCTGTCGCCAGCCCGAAAGGTAGAGCTACGAACTGCAGGTGTTCGCTTCCTACAACGAAGCGTAGAAAACGCTGATGCTCTGGCGCAATCGGCACGTGGAGATAAGCATCCTTGATGTCTATTGATGCTAGGAAATCTCCTTGAGACATTGAGGCGATGACGGAGCGGAGGGATTCCATCCGGAACCGCCTGGTTTTCACGTGTTTGTTGAGCAGCTTTAGATCCAGGACGGGACGGAACGACCCGTCCTTCTTTGGCACCACAAACAAATTGGAGTAAAAACCGCGACCTCGTTCCTGAAGAGGAAAGGGAGTCACCACTCCTTCCGCCTTTAGGGCGGACACCGCTTGCAGAAGAGCATCTGCTCGGTCAGGAGGTGGAGAAGTTCTGAAGAAGCGAGTTGGAGGACGAGAGCAGAACTCTATCCTGTACCCGTGAGACAGAATGTCTCTCACCCAACGGTCTTTGACCTGTGACAGCCAAATGTCGCCAAAGCGGGAGAGCCTGCCACCGACCGAGGATGCGGAGAGAGGAGGCTGAAAGTCATGAGGAAGCCGTCTTGGTAACGGTTCTTCCGGCTGTCTTTTTTGGTTGTGATTGAGTCCGCCAAGAATCTGAGCCCCTCTGATCCTTTTGAGTCCTTTTGGACGAGGAGAATTGGGACCTGCCTGAGCCTCGAAAGGACCGAAAACCAGACTGTCCCCTCCTCTGTTGGGGTTTGATTTGTCTGGGTTGAGGTAAGGATGAATCCTTACCCTTGGAGTGTTTAATGATTTCATCCAAACGCTCACCAAACAGTCGGTCACGAGAAAAAGGCAAACTGGTTAAGCACTTCTTGGAAGCAGAATCTGCCTTCCATTCTCTCAACCACAAGGCTCTACGTAAAACCACGAAGTTGGCAGACGCCACTGCCGTACGGCTCGTAGAGTCTAGGACAGCATTAATCGCGTAAGACGCGAATGCAGACATTTGAGAGGTCAAGGGCGCCACCTGCGGAGCAGATGTACGTGTGACCGTGTCGACCTGTGTAAGCCCAGCTGAAATAGCTTGGAGTGCCCATACGGCTGCGAATGCTGGCGCCAACGACGCTCCAATAGCTTCATAGATGGATTTCAACCAGAGCTCCATCTGTCTGTCAGTGGCATCTTTAAGTGCCGCCCCATCTTCCACTGCAACTAAGGATCTAGCTGCAAGCCTGGAGATTGGAGGGTCCACCTTGGGACACTGGGTCCAGCCCTTGACCACGTCAGGGGGAAAAGGATATCGTGTATCTTTAAGCCGTTTGGAGAAACGCTTATCTGGATAAGCGTGGTGTTTCTGGATAGCGTCTCTAAAGTCAGAGTGGTCCAGAAAAGTGTTCAATTTACGCTTGGGATACCTGAAATGGAATTTCTCCTGCTGTGAGGCTGACTCCTCCGCAGGAGGAGCTGGTGGAGAAATATCTAACATTCTATTGATGGACGCTATAAGATCATTCACTATGGCGTCACCATCCGGTGTATCCAGATTGAGAGCGGTCTCAGGATCAGAATCCTGATCAGTTACATCCGCCTCATCACACAGAGAGTCGTCCAGCTGGGACCCTGACCAGTGTGATGAAGTTGAGGGCCGCTCATAGCGAGCCCGCTTAGGCCGTCTGGGACTGTCGTCCGAGTCAGAGTCGTCACCCTGGGGTGCATGCGACACCTCCTGAGCTCGGGAGTGATCCAGCTGAGGGGGACCAGGGAGCAATGATTCAACAGTGCCCATGGTCTGAGTTACTGGTCTAGACTGCAATGTTTCAAGAATTTTAGACATAGTCATAGACAATCTGTCAGCAAAAACTGCAAACTCCGTCCCTGTCACCTGGACAGCATTCACAGGTGGTTCTCCCTGGGTCACCTCTAGCAGCGGCCCCGGCTGAGCAAGTGCCACAGGGGCCGAGCACTGCACACAATGGGGGTCAGTGGAACCTGCCGGTAGAGCAGCCCCACATGCGGTACAAGCAGCATATAAAGTCTGTGCCTTGGCACGTTTGCTTTTTGCGGACGACATGCCGTTGTCTGCCTTGAGTAACCTAGGAGGGTATATAGCAGAGAGTCACCAGCGACCGTACAGTGTAATGTATATCATGCAAGCACAAAAATACAAAGTACACTTCGGCACAAGTGGGGGTGAGCCCTTGAGGGCTGCTTACCGCCCGCTGAAAAGCGGGTGTGAGGTCGCAGAATCCCGTGTCTGGGTCTCCCAGTCTCCAGCTCAGCGTGCAGACAGGAATGGCTGCCGGCGTCCTGTGAGGAGGGGCGGACCGTGGGCGTGCCACAAACAAAGTGCGGGAAACTGGCGTCCCACTGTGCCCAGTGTGAGGGCTGGAGTATGTAAAGCAGACTCCAGCCCTCAGCGCTGATGGTCTGTACAGCGTCCCGCCCTCCCCCTGACTGGCAGGTCTGGGGGCGGGAACGAAACGAACTAGGCCGCAAAAGCCGGGGACTGTAGTAATAAGCGCGGCCGTCATACATGCACGGCTAGCGCGGAAGTCCCCGGCGCACCACAAGTCCCAGCCGCGTCGCAGTGAAAACTGACCCCAGCGGCCGGCGCGGCCGTTCGTACTAAGTCTACTCACTCAGCAGCGCTGTAGTGAGGAATGGCACAAGCGCAGCAGCGCTGATGTCCCCGGCGCACTAACACGCCCAGCATGCTGCGGTGTGCGCGCGGTATGCCCGGGGACACAGAGTACCTTAACGAAGCAGGGCCCTGTCCCTGACGATACTCAGCTCCATATCCAGCCGATTCTCCGGGGGCTGTGGAAGGAGCACGGTCTCTGTGCCTGGAGACCGGTAAAGTCCCACTTCACCCAGAGCCCTAATGGGGATGGGGAAGGAATCAGCATGTGGGCTCCAGCCTCCGTACCCGCAATGGGTACCTCAACCTTAACAAACACCGCCGACAGAAAGTGGGGTGAGAAGGGAGCATGCTGGGGGCCCTAGTATGGGCCCTCTTTTCTTCCATCCGACAGTCAGCAGCTGCTGCTGACTAAACAGTGGAGCTATGCGTGGATGTCTGACCTCCTTCGCACAAAGCATAAAACTGAGGAGCCCGTGATCCCACGGGGGGGTGTATAGCCAGAAGGGGAGGGGCCTTACACTTTTTAGTGTAATACTTTGTGTGGCCTCCGGAGGCAGTAGCTATACACCCAATTGTCTGGGTCTCCCAATTAGGAGCGACAAAGAAAAGCAGGTTCAAGTGCATTTAAAGTTTGCTTAACATTTAGACAAGACTGTGAAATACTGGGAAAATATAATCCGATCAGATGAGACCAAAACTGAAATTTTTGGATGCCATAATACACCTCATGTTTGGAGGCCAAAAGGCAGAAGTGAAGTGTGGAGGTGGGAACATCATGGTGTGGGGCTGTTATTCAGCATCCGGCACTGGCAAACCTCAAGGAAGGATGAATGGACAAATCTATCAAGACATCCTAGATAAAAATCTGCTGCCATCTACCAGGATGATGAAGATGAATCGAAGGTGGATATTTCAGCAAGACAATGATCTCAAACACACGGCCAAAGAAAAAAAAATCTGCTAGAATGTCCGAGCCGATCACTGCAGCTGAATCAAACAGAAAATGTATCGAAGGAACTAAAGCTCAGAGTTCATAGAAGGAGCCTGGACCTGCAGGATGTGAGGAGTGTGTGTGTGGAAGAATGGGCCAAAATCCCACCTGAGCAATGTGTGCAACTAGTCTCTCCATGCAGGAGGCGTCTTGAAGCGTCATCACCAACAAAGGCTTTTGTACGAAGTATTAAATATATTTCAGTAAGTGCGTTCAATACTTTTTTCCGGTGTAACTGACATTACGGTAGGTAAGCACTGGCCTCATTATGAGCGCCCTCTGGTGGGTAAGAGGGTAGTGCAGCAGAATGGTAGACAAAAGGGAAGGTGGAACCTTGTGGTTTAGATCAAACCTGAATACGGCGGATCTCCATACCTGGCCTTGCACGGCGTCATCACTCGCTTCCTGCTCTGAAGAAAAACTTTCATACTCCTCTTCAGAATAATTATCTGCCAAAAAAAATAAAAAAAAATGTCTAAATAGGAACCATCAACTACTAAAGAGTTTTCTGAACCTGTGACAAATACGAAACCGCACAGACGTCACAGGCCGTCTCTGGTGCACACACACCTGTGGACTTTATTTTCTGGCTGGTGGTCATGGCACTGTCTTCATGATCGATGGGCTGACTGGAGAGGGAGAAGATCCAGATCTCCGCCACCTTAGCAGAGGCTTCCTTCATGTTACTGAAAAGGCTTAATACTTGGCTTCCTTCAGATGGATGCTGCATCACCTGACGGACAAACAACAAACAGAATATGTCAAGTCAGTCTAATATTGGAGATGTGGTGTGACCCGGCCGGTGGCTGCACGGATACAGCACAAACCAAGAGTGGGGATCACAGCAAAACAGAAGACCACCTCTAATCTATAAAACACACGTACCTCAGCCATGTTAATGCATCCAATAGCCAGAGTTTTGTACCCCAGGATGGTCCGGTTCTTGTACCTTTTCCTCCTCTGCAGCATTATCTGTAGCTTGTTTCCTTCCCTTTTCAAAAAGTGAGGGTACTAAAAGAGGAAAGTGAGAATATGTATTTACCGGAAGACTAATAATGCTTTCAGTGCATAAGAGAAGGAAACTGGGCCGGGGGCAAACTGGGCCGCCGCAAGGGGCCGGGGGCAAACTGGGTCGCCGCAAGGGGCCGGGGGCAAACTGGGCCGCCGCAAGGGGCCGGGGGCAAACTGGGCCGCCGCAAGGGGCCGGGGGCAAACTGGGCCGCCGCAAGGGGCCGGGGGCAAACTGGGCCGCCGCAAGGGGCCGGGGGCAAACTGGGCCGCCGCAAGGGGCCGGGGGCAAACTGGGCCGCCGCAAGGGGCCGGGGGCAAACTGGGCCGCCGCAAGGGGCCGGGGGCAAACTGGGCCGCCGCAAGGGGCCGGGGGCAAACTGGGCCGCCATAAATATTATTCCCTTCTTATTGCACCTGTCAATCAATTAGCACTGTATTGTTGGAGCTTTCCTTGTACATATATTTCTGAACTAAACATCGAAATTCAGAACAAAGGGCATGCTTACATTCAGCATCCTAGCACCAGTATAGCATTGGCTTTACTATATAAAGTGGGGGGGGGGGGGGGGGGAGTATTTAGTCAGCCACCAATTGTGGAAGTTCTCCCACCTATAGATGAGATTTGCCTGTAATTGACATCATAGGTGACCACAACTGTGAGAGACAAAGTGAGAAAACAAATCCAGAAAATCACCGAGTCTCATTTGTAAGATTTTTTTTTTGCAAATTCTGGTGGAAAATAAGTATTTGGTCAATAACAAAAGTTCATCTCAATATTTTGTTCTTTATCCTTTGTTGGCCATGACAGAGGTGAAACGTTTTCTGTCTTCACAAGGCTGCCACACACTGTTGGTGGTATGTTGGCCCATTCCTCCGGTTGGCACACACTGTTGGTGGTATGTCGGCCCATTCCTCCGGTTGGCACACACTGTTGGTGGTATGTTGGCCCATTCCTCCGGTTGGCACACACTGTTGGTGGTATGTTGGCCCATTCCTCCAGTTGGCACACACTGTTGGTGGTATGTTGGCCCATTCCTCCAGTTGGCACACACTGTTGGTGGTATGTTGGCCCATTCCTCCAGTTGGCACACACTGTTAAGGGTATGTTGGCCCATTCCTCCATGCAGATCTCCTCTAGGGCAGTGATGTTTTGGGCTTGTCACTGGGCAACACTGACTTTCAACTCCCTCCAAAGGTTTTCTATGGGGTTGAGATCTGGAGACTGGCTAGGCCACTCCAGGACCTTCATATGCTTCTTATGAAGCCACTCCTTCACTGCCCTGGCGGTGTGCTTGAGATCATTATAATGCTGAAAGACCCAGCCACGTTTCATCTTCAATACCCTTGCTGATGGAAGGAGATTTGCACTCAAAATCTCACGATACATTGCCCCATTCATTCTTTCATGTACATCGATCAGTCGTTTTGGTCCCTTTGCAGAGAAACAGCCCCAAAACAAGATGTTGCCACCCCCATGTTTCACAGTAGGTATACTGTTCTTTGGATGCAACTCAGCATTCTGTCTCCTCAAAACACCAGTTGTGTTTCTACCAAACAGTTCTACTTTGGTTTCATCAGACCATATGACATTCTCCCAATACTCTTCTGGATAATCCAAATGCTCTCTAGCAAACTTCAGACGGGCACGAACATGTACAGGCTTAAGCAGGGGACACGTCTGGCACTGCAGGATCTGAGTCCCTGGTGGCATAGTGTGTTACTTATGGGAGCCTTTGTTACGGTGGTCCCAGCTCTATGCAGGTCATTCACTAGGTCCCCCGTGTGGTTATTGGATTTTTGCTCACCGTTCTTGTGATCATTTTTACCCCACAGGGTGAGATCTTGCGTGGAGCCCCAGAGGGAGATTATCAGTAGTCTTGTATGTCTTCCATTTTCTTATTATTGCTCCCACAGTTGATTTCATCACACCAAGCTGCTTGCCTATTGCAGATTCAGTCTTCCCAGCCTGGTGCAGTGCCACAATTTTGTTTCTTGTGTCCTTCGACAGCTCTCTTTGACCTTCAGCATAGTGGAGGTGGAGTGTGACTGGTTCAAAGTTCAAACAGGAGCCATTACTACAGGTAATGAGTGGAGGACAGAGGAGCCTCTTAAAGAAGAAGTTACAGGTCTGGGAGAGCCAGAAATTGTGCATGTTTTTAGATGACTAAATACTTATTCTCCACCATAAGTTGCAAAAAAAAAAGTCTTGTAAAATCAGAGGCGGTGATTTTCTGGATTTGTTTTCTCATTTTGTCTCTCATAGTTGTGGTCACTAATAATAATAATAATAATAATAATAATAATAATAATAATAATTTTATTCATTTATATAGCTCTATTAATTCCACAGTGCTTTACATACATTTGCAACACTGTCCCCATTGGGGCTCACAATATGATGTCAATTACAGGCAAATCTCATCTTTATAAGGGGGAGAACGTGCACAATTGATGGCTGACTTTTTTCTCCTCTGTATATGAAAATCCTGCTGGTTGGTTCTCTTTAATATTTAAACATAGCGATAATTATGGGGGTGCGATCGTTCAAATAAAACCCTTTTACATTGTGTAACGCATACTTAATCCTAAACTTTCCTTAAAGAAATAATAAAGGTCTGAATTATTATTACGTAAAAAATACACTAATAAAAAAAAAAATTGATACCTGCAGTGAAAAGGTCAGTGCAAGATCGGTTTCCACTTGTCCACTAGGTGGCAGCACGATCTCATGAGAGCGAAGAATGCGCTTGGATCCCTGGAAAAGAATAAAGACAATTCGCTCAGCTACCAAGATACCGTACACTCCTACAGCCATAGCATAGCTCCATCAGCTGCCAAATAGTAATAATAATAATTTTATTCATTTATATAGTGCTATTAATTCCACAGGGCTTTACATACATTGGAAACACTGTCCCCATTGGGGCTCACAATCTAGAGTACAGATATCCAGGCCAGAGATGTAATGCTGGGTACCCCCTGTGTATGGATAGGCATACAGAGGTACAGTACAGGGCCCTTCCCCCCTTTTACAATACTAGGCCATGTGTATTAGGGCTTAGGAATGATTATTCTATCAACTCTTGCACTACACCACCCTACTCTAGCCTTGCTCCAAGCAACAGATTTAGGTTTGGACCTTCCTTAATGGTTTTTTTTTCTTCTTTATATGCATCTATGCTGCACTGTCGATTGCTAACTGCAGAATGAGTTAACTGAGGGTCAGTCAGTGAGCTCGTTCTGACCGAGGATTCTAACGTTTCTCTGTCATTTTCTCAGCTCCTCTCAGCCGATTTATGACCACAGACTACATCATCATCAAAGCTGAATGTGGCAGGAAGCAAAGAACCTGCAAAAAGCAAAGTGATGCAAAATTTTAAATGAAACCTCAACTGCAAAACTTACTTTTAGACTCAAAACATGGAGTTAAGCAATAAAAAAATAAAATACTAATAATGTGGGAGTGTTTCTTGAAGATACGCCATCAACAGGAGAAAAAGATTTATCCACCCCCATCATGAGGCACTTAAAGATTCACCGTCTGTTGGAGCATCACACGTGCGATCTTCCTGAGACGGTCAGGTCCCGACCCACATAAGTGCTTTTTGCTGCGGCTGTTCCTATCTTTATACCATGATATTATGGCTATGGAGATACAATGATCTGATGTGAAGTGGAATGATAATAAAGTGAGAGATGACGCAGTGAAAGCGAGACAGCCGGCGCGTGTGGTCACTGCGGGAAACCAAGCCCGAGTGCAACAATAAGGGATGTGAAAATAAAAAAGGGCAACAAGCATACAAGATCTTAAAGACACTCTAGTCTCTCTATCTATCTCTCTCTCTAATTATATATATATATATATATATATATATATATATATATATACATACATATATATATACATATACATATATATATATATATACACACATATATACATACACACATACACCGTATTCTTCATTTTATTAGACGCACCGAAAATTTAAGCGATAAAACAAAGGTAAAAAAATGTATATATATGTATGTGTGTATGTATGTGTATATATATATATATCAGTTTTATAATCCGGTGGTGTCTTGCCTGCTGCGCCCGGCGCTGCTCTCGGCTGCTGCGCCCGGCGCTGCTCTCGGCTGGGGAGGCACTAGTCACTCTGAAGATGACAATGTTGCTGGCTTCAAAGAAATGGTGGCCAGAGTTCGCAGATGAGAGCTTGAGCCGAGAGCTACATCTGCGCATGCACCAACTTTGAGTGACATTATCTGAAGCCCTTAGAACCGACATCTTAAGAATGGCCCGTGCCTCGCTGCCCGTTGCACAGAGCAGTGCCGCAGAGATCAGCACCCACAGCATTGTGCACAGCATTGTCCTGACTTCGGTGACTCCTTCGCCACCAGCCCCCGGTACGCTACATTCAGATTTTAAATGGCGCTATAATAATAAATAATAATAATAATTTTAAAGATACACCCTATATATTTATTTATTTATTTTTTAATATATTGTACTCATTTTCCTTATCAGACATGACCTGACACAGCAGTAAAGACTTCTAGACTTCCCTGGTTGGAAACATCCAGCTAATGAACGACCTGAGATCTGATCGCCTGACAAAGCTTGGGCGAAACGGTAGCTCCAATGCATTGCTATTAAAGCCAGAAGGACATTTTTAAAGCAATTTGTGCTACAGTTGCTCTGTTTCAGAATTGCTCCGGATGTGGAAGAACATCACAGCCCCGAACATTGTTTAAGGATCACTATCTCCCATCCAAGACCTTCGATTTTCTAGAATGCCAAGGTGAGGAAGTTTGTTAATTTGAAAACCTTGGTGCTGATCAAATTCATAAAACATATTTCTAAAGAACACCGTTTGGTTACAAATCTCCAAATCCCCCGGCCATTGTGTTTCAATGTAAACACCTCTGTAAAACTGGTTTTCTAGAACAGAATGGACGAGCCCGGTGTAATGTATTCATGGCCGAATAGAACGAACCCTCGCTCCTCATGTGACCCCTGCATTCAGTTACACACAGTGTTATATGGCATCGCAAATGTGCTGGGTCAACGCACAGGACGCGTCCAGAACGCTGGAATAATCCCCATTGTTGTTGCAGCAGCCACCTCCCCCTGTGGGGCGCCCCGAGATTTGTGGTCTAGTTCTCCGCACCCATCAGTTGTCGTTCTGCATGTACACAGCGTGGCGCCATTACATGATGGATTTGACGTCACTATGCAAGTACGTGGGCAAGGAACGATGAATGCTAAATACACACTACAACATCACGCTCCCCTAGGAGGCCACTTACCTGCATTTTCACAGCAATTACTACCGAAATAAGCTCTTTGTCCAATTCCTTCACCACTAGGAGCTTCTTAAGCGTCAAACTGCACAGCCTGAAAACAATAAAAAAAATATCAATTAAAACACAAATGAAACTTATAAATATGGACAGACGCAATAAAATGTAAATTTTATGTACAACCTTTCGGCTATTTGCAATAAACCGATCAAACAATGTCTCTTCCATCTTATTAAACTGGTAAAACTGTAAAGCGCTTGTAAAAATGAGCAACTTTGCAATTTATCGCTTAGTAAAAATCTTCTCCGTCCACAAGGTCAAAGGGATTTTTACATTAATTTGTGCACTGCTTGTTGCCTAGGTTACCAGCCACTGCTGCAGTGAATCAGAGGTGGCCGGATTCCTATGTGTGAAGCCTGCACGTGTAAGCGGTTTGCTATACATAACATATAGGCACAGTTCGCACCATTGGCTCAGTCATTCCACCATACTAAATGGTAAATCATCAGGAGCGCACTATCCCCCTGCCTGGCAAGCATGAAGCCAGGAGGCAGGGAAGCGGTGCGCTCCTGAAGAAAAGGAACATGAGAAAATGCCTTCTACACAACTAATATCAAGTGGTTTCTCCCAACTTTATCACAAAATGCCACATTTATGGTCTACTGAAGGCTCAGGATTAGGGAGCACTTTCCTGACGCGCATCGTTAGGTCTTAGGAGTGCCCCTCTGGCTGTTATGACCTGCTGCAAATGTGACAAATCAGGACAACAGCTTCTGGTGGAATCTAAATCTATACCTCTTGGGCCTGCGTGCGGGGGGTTCACTAATATTCTTGGGTTGTCCAAAAAGTTAAAAGAAGGTATCATCGCCTTGCAAAAAAACCCATGAAGACACTAAGGCACTGAATGTTCCTAAACATATAGTCCTAAACATCGTTCACAAGGGGCAGGAGGCAGACATCACCGGCTCCACCAAAATATCAGATCCAGTGGATCAGCACTACTTACAGGCAGTAACTGAGGTCCCATCTACAAAACAGGACCACTGCAGCCAAAAAGTGGCCATCACATTACCTTGTGCTTTACCTATGCTGCTAGAAGAGCGCTCAGTTCAGACCAGCAGCAGCACAACCATACCACTGATCCGAGCCGTCCATCTTCAGGAGTGCACAGTTACAGGGATAAAAGGCAGTCTTGAGGCAGGGGAGAAGTGCGCTCCTGAAAAATGAATTAGAGAAACCCTTTTTCACAGCTTTGGGCAGAACAGACTTTCCCTAAGGCCGGGGCCACATGGGGGACTACTGCGATCCATGCATTAGACTTGGCTCATGCTGGCAGCACAGAGGAAGCAGAGTGTCATTGCGGCTGAGGTTCGATCGTGCAATAAAGACCACAGCTGAGGAAGGGGCGGGCCGGCCCTGAGAAGGGGCGGGCCAGCGCTGAGAAGGGGCGGGCCAGCGCTGAGAAGGGGCGGGCCAGCGCTGAGAAGGGGCGGGCCAGCGCTGAGAAGGGGCGGGCCAGCGCTGAGAAGGGGCGGGCCAGCGCTGAGAAGGGGCGGGCCAGCGCTGAGAAGGGGCGGGCCAGCGCTGAGAAGGGGCGGGCCAGCGCTGAGAAGGGGCGGGATTTATCTCCCTCTCTCCTTCGTTGCCAGCTATTGCCATTCTCGCCCTTCACTTGCGGTACACCGCTGTACTGCGACTGTAGTGCGATTTTTCTCTCACCCCATAGACTTGAATGGGTGCGAGAGAAACAAGGATCGCATCACACCCGCAGCATGCTGCGATTGTTTTCTTGGTCCGATTAGGGCTGAGAACATCACTCGTGGGTGCTGGCACATAGGCTAATATTTGTCCGAGTGGAACGCGATATTTTATCGCATCTCACTCGCTCCGATTTTCATGCCGTGTGTCTTAGGAGGTGATCAGTAGTGTATGGAATTTTATAAACCATTGTCTATGGGAAAATAAAAAATGCACATTATCAGAAAGGAAATGAAAATCTCTCTGGTGCCACCTATTAATAAGGCAGTTGTCTTCCCTTTCGGAAGAGAGCTAGTATGCATATTTTGTCAGAGTATTGCCAATAAGACTCCATATGGAAAGCCATATCCCGACAATCCATTAAAAATTAATCAGTGTTTGCAAACATAACTTGAGTAAAAGTTGATTAGTTTGCTGAAACCAGAAAAACCCTTAATTGAGGGGTTGGGAGTGAAGTCTTGACGAGAGCCAGAGATACTTTGGTGCTCCCGGCATGTCCAATTGGCCACAATATAAGGCTAAATTCAGACGTCCTGACCCAGACTCAGCACCCGATGAGGCCGTTGAGTTCAGGTCAAGAGATCCGCAGAGGGACATCTAAACTTTCCCATCTGTCAGATGACAAAGGCTGGTCAAGGAGTTGTCCACAAAGTACCGAAATCCACAAATAGCTTTCACATAGTATAAAGGTGTGGAAATGTATGCAAAGTGATAGCAAAAAGGAACTGTGCCTATGAGATTGACGACTCTGGGATGGTAAACCATGGATAGCACAGGAGCAGGCAGCACTTCGGAGGGAGGTGATGACGACCCGCGCCGCCTGCTCGGGGAGGGAGGGAGTAAAGGCCGGCTCCTCTGCTGTGCAGCCCTTGGGCATTATGTGATTGCCCAACAATTCCCTGCTGGAAATAGATGAAATCCCATCATTGCAGTCACGGGATTGCACAGCTCGTCGCACAAGGCTTGAGCAATACTCGACAATAGTCTTTGTTAGTCATTTAGTTTAAAATAAATCTTCCTGGTTTATTAAAACGTGACTAGTTCGTAACAAAACCGGTTACTGATGACTGGTTGGGCTGGAGCATGGGCAGGGAAAGGAGGTCAAGTTTAAAGGTGGATGGCCTCTCCCAAACCCCCCCGTACACATGAGTGCTAACTCGGCCAAGCGTTCCTGTGTTGTCAATGGGGATGGAGGGATCGGTTGCTGCCAAAATCCTTCAGCGGGCGGCTTCTTTCCCGAGAGAACAAAAGGCTAGGACATTGAGATTCAATTCACCAAGTCTCTCTCTTCAGACCTATACACACGGATAGTTTCAAACCCAGCACCATTGGCGTGGCCACGCAGATCAGCGCACCGTCCTACTACTTCCTTACCACCCCCGTCCACCTTTCTTCTTTACTTGACAGCTATGACTTTATAGGAACCAGAAGAAAATGGGCAAAGATAGCACCTGGGCTTGGTTTGAACAGTCCCTTCATACTGAAAGATTCCCTTTTAAATTGGAAGGTTTGGTCAACTTTAATCCAATGTACATGGGAACATAGGGACTTAATTCCCATGTCCACATGAACTAAAGAGGAATTTTGTAAAGGAAATTTGCAGTGCCCGATGACCTCCACTACTGACTATATGTCACAAATGACAGACAGTCCTGTGGTGTCCAGCTATAGAAGGTCACAGCGTTTGGCTACAGTCATGGCCAAAAGTTTTGAGAATGACACCAAAATGATATTTTCACATGATCTGTTCCCTCTGGTTTTTAATTGTGTTTGTCTGATGTTTACATCACTTACAGAAATATAATTGCAATCATATTATGAGACCAGAAGGTTCTATTGACATTAGAATGAGTTAATGCAGCAAGTCAGTATTTGCAGTGTTGCCCCTTCTTCAGGACCTCTGCAATTCTCCCTGGCATGCTGTCAATCATCTTCTTGAGCAAATCCTGATTGATAGCTGTCCATTCTTGCATAAGCAATGCTTGCATTTTGCCAGAATTTGTTGGTTTTTGTTTGTCCACCCGTCTCTTGATGATTGCCCACAAGTTCTCAATGGGATTAAGATCTGGGGAGTTTCCAGGCCATGGACCCAAAATCTCTATGTTTTGTTCCATGAGCCATTTAGTGATCACCTTTGCTTTATGGCAAGGTGCTCCATCATGCTGGAAAAGGCATTGTTGGGCGCCAAACTGCTCTTGGACGGTTGGGAGAAGTTGCTCTTGGAGGACATTCTGGTACCATTCTTTATTCATGGCTGTGTTTTTAGGCAAGACTGTGAGTGGTGCGATTCCCTTGGCTGAGAAGCAACCCCACACATGAATGGTTTCAGGATGCTTAACAGTTGGCATGAGACAAGACTGGTGGCAGCGCTCACCTCTTCTCCTAATAAGCTGTTTTCCAGATGTCCCAAACAATCGAAAAGGGGATTCATCTGAGAAAATGACTTTACCCCAGTCCTCAGCAGTCCACTCCCTGTACCTTTTGCAGAATATCAGTCGGTCCCTGATGTTTTTTCTGGAGAGAAGTGGCTTCTTTGCTGCCCTCCTTGAAACCAGGCCTTGCTCAAGCAGTCTCCGCCTCACAGTGCGTGCAGAAGCCCTCACACCAGCCTGCTGCCATTGCTGCGCTAGCTCGGCACTGCTGCTAGTCCCATCCCGCAGCTGAAACAGTTTTAAGATATGGTCCTGGCGTTTGCTGGTCCTTCTTGGGCGCCCTGGAGCCTTTTTGGCAACAATGGAAGCTCTCTCCTTGAAGTTCTTGATGCGATAGATTGTTGACTGAGGTGCAATCTTTGTAGCTGCGATACTCTTCCCTGTTAGGCCATTTTTGTGCAGAGCAATGATGGCTGCACGTGTTTCTTTAGAGATAACCATGGTTAACTGAAGAGAAACAATGATACCAAGCACCAGCCTCCTTTTAAAGTGTCCAGTGGTGTCATTCTTACTTAATCATGACTGATTGATCGCCAGCGCTGTCCTCATCAACACCCACACCTGTGTTACTGGAACAATCACTAAAACAATGTTAGCTGCTCCTTTTAAGGCAGGAATGCAATGATGTTGAAATGTGTTTTGGGGGTTAAAGTTCATTTTCTTAGCCAATATTGACTTTGCAAGTAATTGCTGTTAAGCTGATCACTCTTTATCACATTCTGGAGTATATGCAAATTGCCATTAGAAAAACTGAAGCAGTAGACTTTGTAAAAATTTATATTTGCAGCATTCTCAAAACTTTTGGCCATGACTGTACACAAACTGATCCCTGACCTTCTATCATTCCTGATTAGTTTTTATCCCTTTCTCTTTAGGACCCTGTGGAGTTCCTCAGTACTTCCATTGTCTTTGAATACATTCACTTCATATTACTCTGTGCTGAATCTTCAATGCTGGAGAGGAGAAGGGGTTAATGCCACGCAGAAAAAAAAGCCACCAGCCAACTCAGGTCAAAATGGCAAAAGCATTTGCCATTTTGACCAGAGTTGGCTGGTGTCTTTCTTCTGCGCAGCATTAACCCCTTCTCCTCTCCAGCATTGAAGATTCAGCCACGTGGGGCTGCAGCAGCCGCCATTATCTGTATGCCATCTCTGGTGGCTGTGACCCTCACAACCCCATAAAGTGAGTGCACATTATTACACACTGCCCTTTTAATATCTGGTAAGACCCTATTTGCGCTCTCTTGTCCCCAGTATGTATTACTCGGTGCTGGTGATACTTCCATTTGCCTCTATCAAGTCTTCAGTGCAAGCAGGCGGCTTGCATACATCTAGAGCAGGGATCCCCAACTTCAGTCCTCAAGGGCCACCAACAGTGCATGTTTTCAGGATTTCCTTAGTATTGCACAGGTGATAATTTAATCACCTGCACAGGTGATCATTCCAACACCCATGCAATGCTAAGGAAATCCTAAAAACATGCACTGTTGGTGGCCCTTGAGGACTGGAGTTGGGGAACTCTGATTAGAGAATCTCGGTGGTTGTTGCAGTTTCGCTCCCGGTGTCAACTAGAGATAAGTTGTTTTTGTTTTTTTTCCCTTGCTTGTTATTCCTGTGTTTCATTTAGTGCCAAGTGGGGTTGACCAAGCGCTCATTCCATCCGATTCCTATCTAAGGCCCAAATCATGGTCAGCCTAGGGTCAGGTATCCAGCTCGGCGCATAGGTGAGGAAGCTATCTAGGGTGGTGAGGAACCTATCTAGGGTGGTGAGGAACCTATCTAGGGTGGTGAGGAACCTATCTAGGGTGGTGAGGAACCTATCTAGGGTGGTGAGGAACCTATCTAGGGTGGTGAGGAACCTATCTAGGGTGGTGAGGAACCTATCTAGGGTGGTGAGGAACCTATCTAGGGTGGTGAGGAACCTATCTAGGGTGGTGAGGAACCTATCTAGGGTGGTGAGGAACCTATCTAGGGTGGTGAGGAACCTATCTAGGGTGGTGAGGAACCTATCTAGGGTGGTGAGGAACCTATCTAAGGTGGTGAGGAACCTATCTAGGGTGGTGAGGGAACTCAGGGCCCAGTGGTAGGCTTGGTCAGGGGGGTCACCATTTCTCCCTTCCCTTTTGCTTGGTATTTCCCCGTATCTAGCGTGACACTTAGGGGGTTTGTTTGGTTTACATTCTTGTGCCCCTTCTTTTACTGAATAAAATTCAACAGTATGAACATTTTAAGTACGTAAACCACCTGCTCTGTGGCCTCCCTTCTAACAGTCTCTCACCCCTACAATCTATTCTAAACTATGCTGCCCGACTAATCCACCTGTCCCCCCGCTACTCCCCAACCTCTCCCCTCTGCCAATCCCTTCACTGGCTTCCCATTGCCCAAGTACTCCAGTTAAAAACCCTAACCATGACCTACAAAGCCATCCACAACCCGTCTCCTCCCTACATCTGTGACCTAGTCTCCTGGTACTTACCTGCATGTAACCTCCGATCCTCACAAGATCTCCTTCTCTACTTCCCTCTCATCTCCTCTTCCCACCATCACATCCAAGATTTCTCACGTGCCTCCCCCACACTCTGGAACGCTCTGCCTCAGCATATCACATTCTCACTTACCTTGACAAGCTTCAAAAGGAACCTGAAGACCCACCTCTTCCGACAAGCCTACAACCTGCCGTAACCCTCTGATACAGCGCCACACGACCAGCCCTACCCTCACCTACTGTATCCTCACCTATCCCTTGTAGACCGTGAGCCCTCGCGGGCAGGGTCCTCTCTCCTCCTGTATCCTCACCTATCCCTTGTAGACCATGAGCCCTCGCGGGCAGGGTCCTCTCTCCTTCTGTATCCTCATTTATCCCTTGTAGACTGAGCCCTGGCGGGCAGGGACCTCTCTCCTCCTGTATCCTCACCTATCCCTCGTAGACCGTGAGCCCTCGCGGGCAGGGTCCTCTCTCCTTCTGTATCCTCACCTATCCCCCGTAGACCGTGAGCCCTCGCGGGCAGGGTCCTCATTTATCCCTTGTAGACTGAGCCCTGGCGGGCAGGGACCTCTCTCCTCCTGTATCCTCACCTATCCCTCGTAGACCGTGAGCCCTTGCGGGCAGGGTCCTCTCTCCTTCTGTATCCTCACCTATCCCTCGTAGACCGTGAGACCTCGCGAGCAGGGTCCTCTCTCCTCCTGTATCCTCACCTATCCCTCGTAGACAGTGAGCCCTCGCGGACAGGGTCCTCTCTCCTTCTGTATCCTCACCTATCCCTCGTAGACCGTGAGCCCTCGCGGGCAGGGTCCTCTCTCCTCCTGTATCCTCACCTATCCCTTGTAGACCGTGAGCCCTCGCGGGCAGGGTTCTCTCTCCTTCTGTATCCTCATTTATCCCTTGTAGACTGAGCCCTGGTGGGCAGGGACCTCTATCCTCCTGTACTAGTCTGTGTTTTGTATTGTTTATGATTATTGTACTTGTTCTTATTATGTATACCCTTTCACATGTAAAGCCCCATGGAATAAATCGCGCAATAATAATAATAATTTCACATACATTCCAAAAAAGATTGCATGCAATGTTATTTTAGGGGGAATCCTTCATTCTGAATGTAAAATTAAAAAAAAATTAAATTAGGTCACATGATTTCATAGGAATCCATTACGCACGCTGAAGCCTAAGGCAATCGCATTGGTACGATGATCGAAACCGTGGAGTTCCGGAGCGCAGAGCTTTATCCATAACGGTGGGCAATTTAGAGACAAAAAAGGCAAAGTTGCAGTGTAAAGACTCCAAAAATGTTTTTCCTTTTCCTATATTAATTGCTCTCCTCCAGGCTCCACAACCGTGACAGCCATGCTGATGCTCAGTGCGTGGCTTTCCTACAGGGATGAATGAAAATGCAGAGGGAAGAAAAAAACTAGGTCAGCAGCTTCATGGAATCCGCACGCCAACTTCCAGGAAACAGAACATATCCTCTGCTGCGCCCGTGGCCAAGCTTCCCCGGGCCAGTCTTGGTTTGTTGGCCCTTTCACGTCAAGTTGCATGTGTCCAGACATCCGTCATGGATGGCAGAAGAACCGGGTCCAGCCAGGAGATCAGGAAAACTGTGCAACAGGAGAAGCTGAGATGTTTGCCCCTCAGACCTGAAGGCGAAAAACTGCACCAAAACCAGTGTTTTAGAGCTGAGCATTTTAGGAAAACCCCTTTAAGGTGTGCACTGAACTAAAACAAACACTTGAGACGCAGGAAAGTAGTAAGATGCTACGTGTTTTGTCACAGCGGAGGGAATTCTTTACGGGGAAACAGGACGCCTATTATTGGAGATGACACTTCCGCGTGATGTACATATAGCTCTCCAGCTCCTACGTGGTGATGATTTTATCACTACGGATAATGGCCGGCGTGAGGCTCCCATGGTCGGAAAATCCTTGCTTTGTGCCGATGAGTTACATTCCAGCCTTTGAATCGTCAGAACATTGTTTCACAAGTCAATGTCAGCACATTTTCGCCAAGAAATCTCTAGAAAGGAGTCTTTCGGGATCTTTTTTTCCTCCAACTTGTGTAACAATTTCCAAACACATTTTAACACTGATTAAAAAAGGGGGTTACTCCACTGCTCAATCCATCCAGAACTGAGAAAAAAGGACTGGAATCGGGGTCTCTGTCTCTACATTTTGCTACTCTGGTTACAGATTCCATATAAAGTACATTTTTTGAGAAAGGTCACGTCAGGAAAAAAACTACAGACTTCATGAAACAGCTGTGCTGTAGTTTGAGGGGGCCCGTCCGTCTTTCTTCTATATTTTACACTATAGTGACGAACTGCATCCTAGTAGAAGCCGGCCGGAGTATGACCTTGTTAAATAAGTACCTGCTTCACATTTTCTGAACCTTGAAGTAGTTAAGAAAGGTAACAAAGGACTGAACATCTGCACAAGTGTGTCATTTTTACACTAGTGTACATAATTTCTAGTGGCGGTTTCGCTGTGCTTTTTCAGGAGTGCACCTGAAAAAGCCTTCGTGTGCACACACCTTTCAAGACGTTTTGAAGTCTTTTATCGGAAAGCGCTATTTGCAGCTGATTGATTGGACATTTACCTATATCCTTCATGATCTGACATGCACTTTTTTCCCCAGGAGTTTTTCCAAAACCTTTTTACGAATAAAAAGGATTCCTGATATGAGTGGCTAAGTCACAACGGTTAAGAAAGGTAACGAAGGACTGAAACGTGCATAGAAATGTAATTATTACATTACCGTGCATTATGTTTATTTTTAGTGGCGGTTTCGCTGTGCTTTTGCAGGAGTCCACCTAAAAAAGACTTCATGTGCACACAATTTTGAAGAAGGTGAGCAACAAAGTCATAAAAACTAAATTAGTAGGGTTTTACAAATGTACACTTGAACAGAGGGAAGATTTGGGCTTCTGCAGAACATTAGGTCACAAATGTCTATGTTATATGTGTATACACGTCATGCAATGTATATTGCTGTTTGCTCTGTACCAACAGATTTATGTTTAATACAAAATAATCTGATTTAAAAAGAAGGGTTTTACAAGACGGTGTCAATCAGTTTAATGGGAAATTTGGGAAGACTCCACCTCAAAGACGGGTACAGAAAAAGAAACAAACGCAGTGTTAACATAACCCAATAAACTGCATAAACTTATAACTGGGTCAAAATTAGTTTTGCACCTCCGAATGTAGAAAGTGATATTGTGTGTTGTGTATCATTTTGTGTAGGTTCGTATTTTACGTGTGGTGATCTGTCCGTTCTATGTATTATATGTCCTGTCTGCAGGTTTATAACCCCCTGCAGTGCTTCTGTCCCTAGGTGTGGGGGATGAGGCCTAGAATCCACCCAAATGCTGTTTATCTGGGGGATTATTAAGTCTGAGAAGAGAGAAGCAGGATGATTCATCCTCTGGGGGAGAAGCTGAGGCTCCCCAGAGAGACCTAGACATTTATCCCATTACTGGGCTATTTTACCCTCTGTGTGGTGGATTATTTTATGGATCTTCTTATTTGCTTGGAATTAATGTTCTTTGGATTATTCAATCGTCTCTTGCTCTGTTGATTGTGTGATACTGGAGAAGGACCCCATAACAGGGAATATTTTGAAAGCAAGTTAACGACCTTGAAAACAATAACGAAGTGTCACAAACTGTATTAAAAACAAATTCAACATGTTGTATTTTGTATGAGCTTCCCAGAATTATTTACATAAGTCCTGTAAGCTTCTCCAAACTGAAACGTCACTGGGCTGAGCTTCTGTCTCACCACTGAGTAATACATTTTGCATGAGCTGTCAGGAGAAGTGACACGAGGAAAGTGACAACTGTTCTACGCAGATTTCTGTCTCCGGGAATTGATGGTTACTTCCCACAGAATTACAGGGCTGACATATACCATGCCGACTTACTCCCCCGATACCGTGAACACTGGGACGGTGCAACCAATGCACCGGATTATCTGTCTGAACAGATGAGAAAATATTCACCCCCTCACACCTGACAATATTATAGGACTCTGGCTACCCCTATATAAAGGGTCGCTGCATCTATACCCCTATATAAAGGGTCACTGAATCTATACCCCTATAATAAAGGTTCGCTGCATCTACACCCCTATATAAAGGGTCACTGAATCTATACCCCTATAATAAAGGGTCACTGAATCTATACCCCTATAATAAAGGGTCACTGAATCTATACCCCTATATAAAGGGTCGCTGCATCTATACCCCTATATAAAGGGTCACTGAATCTATACCCCCATATAAAGGGTCACTGAATCTATCCCCTTTATAAAGGGTCACTGCCAACTGCAACTCATCATTAGACAAACTGCAAATCACTGAGAAATAACGACACCATCCTACCCCTGAAAAATCATTCCCAAGTGCCCCCCTAAAGGTGCGTCAACCCCCTGTCATCAAGGGCAATCCATCTTCAGCAACAAAACGTGCAAAAATGGATTACAGGAAATTGGGAACAGACCTTTGTCTGTGTCCCTGCTCCAGAGAAGGGGGATTTCAGTTTAGGGGATACAAAATGTTGAACGATTTAAGGAGCAATACATGCTGGGAAGTACACGAAAGGAAGTTCCGGTATCTATAGTGCTGGCAGAATGCTGGTGAAAAATGAATACCCACTACAAAATAACAGGATGGCAAGTTACAGCCCAGAATAATCAGGATAATGCCAGATCAGACTTTTATGTGCACCAAAAGCACTTTAAACCTCTATGTATAGCAGAAGAACAGCAAGACCATGGTAATGTTACCTTGGCTCCACCATGTTTGTTATGGCTGGTGATCACTAGCACCAACCAGCAAGAGAAAGTATATGCCCTCGCTTGCCAATATAGAACATCCCTTTAACTCAGACTGGACACATATTTCTTTTTTTTTTTTACTTTTGTCCCCCACCCCTCTTCTTCCAAGAGCCATAACATTTAAATTTTTCCATCAACAAAGCCACAAGAGGCTTGTTTTTATATAGCAAGGATGCAGCAATAGCAAGGATGCAGCAATAGCAAGGATGCAGCAATAGCAAGGATGCAGCAATAGCAAGGATGCAGCAATAGCAAGGATGCAGCAATAGCAAGGATGCAGCAATAGCAAGGATGCAGCAATAATCAACATTTTTTTTATGTATTTTTGGATTGAGAAAAGGGGGAGATTCAAAAGATGTGTGTGTGTGTGTGTGTGCTGTCAGACAAGCAGGAGGCGGTGGCGTTGGGTGGGGGAATAGAGCTGGAGTGACCAAGGCTTTCATGATCCAAAGGACTTCAACCTCATTTGCACATCGATTTAAAGGGCACCAATCACCAGGATTTTCGTATATAACCTAAAGCCAGTGCTATACTGGCACTATCAGGCTGATTCTATACATACCATTAGTGGTCAGCTCGGATGTTTAGGTTTAGAAATCCAAGAAAGTAAAGTTTATAAAATGATCAGCTTATTGAGTGACAGCAGCTGAGGATCAGATATTATATTCATAGTTATCCCCTTCCCCTGTTAGAATTACCATAAGTATGATACAATCGACGTAGCAGGACCTGTGGTGAGGTCATACCCATGTGACAAGAATGAAAAAAAAAGTCCAGTGCAGTCCTCAAGTTACAATTAAAAATATTTTTAACGGATTTATCAAATAAAAGAAAAAAACAAGTGATGTACAAAGCGGTCAGCTAGAAGAGTATAGGGGACATAGAGAGGAACCCCACAGAACTACGCGTTTCGACAGTCTTAATCATGAGAGAACTACGCGTTTTTTAATTTGAGGACTGCGCTGGACTTTTTTTTTCATCCTGAATATGAGACTGGCAGCCTAGCCTTCCGTGCGCGGATCCACATATACAGCGGATTACAGCAACTCGGTGAGCTGATTTTCTCATTTATTTTCCATGTGACCAGAAGGGGCGGGGCCTCAGCCAACAAAGCTGATATCAGGTCACATGGGTATGACCTCACCACAGGTCCTGCTACGTCGATTGTATCATACTTATGCTAATTCTTACAGAGGGAGGGGATAACTATGAACACCCCCCAGATATTATCTGATCCTCAGCTGCTGTCACTCAAGAAGCTGATGATTTTATAAACTTTACTTTCTTGGATTTCAAAACCTAAACATCCGAGCTGACCACTACAGGTATGTATAGACTCAGCCTGATAGTGCCAGTATAGCACTGTATGTATAGAATCAGCCTGATAGTGCCAGTATAGCACTGTATGTATAGACTCAGCCTGATGGTGCCAGTATAGCACTGTATGTATAGACTCAGCCTGATGGTGCCAGTATAGCACTGTATGTATAGAATCAGCCTGATAGTGCCAGTATAGCACTGTATGTATAGACTCAGCCTGATGGTGCCAGTATAGCACTGTATGTATAGAATCAGCCTGATAGTGCCAGTATAGCACTGTATGTATAGAATCAGCCTGATAGTGCCAGTATAGCACTGTATGTATAGACTCAGCCTGATAGTGCCAGTATAGCACTGTATGTATAGAATCAGCCTGATAGTGCCAGTATAGCACTGTATGTATAGAATCAGCCTGATAGTGCCAGTATAGCACTGTATGTATAGAATCAGCCTGATAGTGCCAGTATAGCCCTGTATGTAAAGAATCAGCCTGATAGCGCCAGTATAGCACTGTATGTATAGACTCAGCCTGATAGTGCCAGTATAGCACTGTATGTAAAGAATCAGTCTGATGGTGCCAGTATAGCACTGTATGTATAGAATCAGTCTGATGGTGCCAGTATAGCACTGTATGTATAGACTCAGCCTGATAGTGCCAGTATAGCACTGTATGTATAGACTCAGCCTGATAGTGCCAGTATAGCACTGTATGTATAGAATCAGCCTGATAGTGCCAGTATAGCACTGTATGTATAGACTCAGCCTGATAGTGCCAGTATAGCACTGTATGTATAGAATCAGCCTGATAGTGCCAGTATAGCACTGTATGTATAGACTCAGCCTGATAGTGCCAGTATAGCACTGTATGTATAGACTCAGCCTGATAGTGCCAGTATAGCACTGTATGTATAGAATCAGCCTGATAGTGCCAGTATAGCACTATAAGAAAATCCTGGTGCTTGGTTCCCTTTAAGAACAGATTTTTTTCCGGTAACGGAAGAATGACCGGTCTAGCTAATAGTATGGCTGGATGTGTCTTTGCAAAAGCTATATAAATAGTTTGTGGGGTGGGTGAAATCCTGCTGAAAAACTCCCTTTAATATTTGTAAAAAATATTATTAGGTTTTTTATCCTTCGAATTTTAGTTCCCAAACGGGGCTTGAACCTGTGGAGTTCAGTGAAGGTAGCACAAATCACAATCTCCTATGAAGCCCTGCCTTAGACCAGGCTTCATGGGTGTATAAGGGGCCCTCACTAGACCCATTGGCACCACAATGTCACATTACGGGAAGGGGCGATAAGTGCTGGAACAAACTAATTGACAACGGCACTTAAGTATATTAACAGCAGTGATCAAAGTCCGCTCCGATTGCTGCTGTTAGAGGAAGGTACTGACTGTACATCACAACTCATGAGCTGGCCCCATACACCCCGCACCCAGGTATATCCTTTGTAAAGAAGGGCTAAAAGGGTTGCACCATAAACAATCCTATAGCTGTCGAAACCCTAACTAATCTACGGCCAATTCTTCCAGATTTTATGGAATAGCAGTGAGCATGTGCGACCACCTCTCCAGTAGGCCGTGAACGAGTGGTGGTCGCACATGCTCACTACCACTCCATTCAGTAGGGGAATTTGGGACCTTTATTCCTGTGATCAGTTGGCTCCTAGGGTCCAATGCCAAAGAATAATATATTTTCCCTCTACCCGTGGGACATGCCCCACTAAATACAGCCAAACATTATTTTGCGGCAGTTCCAAGTGGAGGTCTCTCGTACTTCGATACACAGATCGGGGATTATTTTTATTACTTTATTCATGTTGTGAAGTTTTGTATGATAGTACTCAACTATATTGATATCTCCAAACTTTCTAATTAACACTAGAAGTCCCAGGAATTTTTAGCTCCATAGGGTTCCAATGGTAAAAATGTCAAATGATCCCTCTCTGGGACTTCTAGTGGCGGTTTCGCTGTGCTTTTTCAGGAGGAGTGCACCTGAAAAAGCCTGTGTGTGCACACACCTTTCAAGACGTTTTGAAGTCTTTTCTTTATCGGAAAGCGCTCTTTGCAGCTGCGGAAAGTTCCCTGGGAAATATAGCCAAAAGCTACTCTAACTATATTAAAGGCGAAAGCTCCAATACAAAAGTATAGTTCCCAATTACGTAGTTTTAAAAAGAAAAAAATAATGGCACAGAAAGAACATTGAAAGTACTAAAATATAGGAAAAAACAATTAGGCGTTAAATGTTATCAATAGGAATAAAAAGGATGCTAAT
This sequence comes from Anomaloglossus baeobatrachus, assembly GCF_048569485.1. NCBI lineage: Eukaryota > Metazoa > Chordata > Amphibia > Anura > Aromobatidae > Anomaloglossus > Anomaloglossus baeobatrachus. The sequence continues at coordinate 115,935,619 of NC_134364.1, forward strand.
AAGAAAAAAAAAAAAAAAAAAAGCAAAAATCAATGACTTCTTCTCAAGGCGAACAATACAACAAGACTTGTCTTTATTAGATCGCGAAGCAAAATAACACTGCGCCATATGCAGGTCCCCGAGAACAATTACACTCTCTCAAGAAACAAAAGACAAAAGTGGAAAAAAAAGAAGAAAATAATAAAAGAAGGCTGTGTCCTGCCGCCATTGTGTCAGCTGCCGCACTCGGATGTTGCGCTGTTATCATAACCCGTGATATAGCAGCTGGTAAAATAACAGTTTGAGCTAAAAAAGCACAATTTCCATCATAATTTAACTAGGCCATCTGTTCCTGGCAGAATAAGGACTGGGAAAATAGGAAAAAAATAAATAAAAAAAAGTATATAAATATATATCTAAAAAAAAAAACACAAAACAAAAAAAACCCAACATTTCATTCTGACATTACTTGTGACTTCTCTCCTAAGTAAGCAACACAAAATATATGAAAGTGATGGGGTGTTTGGATTCGATCTCATGCGCCCGCCTATATAGTGGTACGCAGAGTCCTTGGCACTATATACAATCCTCAACATTGGCACTGCAACGCCAAGAAGGAAAATCGTGGAATTACAGAAACAACAAGATGGAATGACATGTTCCTGATATGTGAGTGATGAAAAAATGCTCTAAACATCTCGATTTATTCAGTTGGAGTATTAACGCCACGTGCACTTACATACTTTGCTATCGATGAGGTTATTAATGGTGGTCTGAGGAAGGTTCTGCCACTTGTGCACAAAAATCATCAAGATCCTCTGCTGGCAGCTTCCTTTGCAATTGCCGACTAATGATGTCCCACATGTGCTTGATGGAAGTGATTCTGGACTTGTGGACCACACATGTCGGAGAAATGTCCATCACCTAAAGCAAAGGGAGGATTTACCATATTTCACATTTTATAAGATGCACCGGATTATAAGACGCACCCCAAATTTAGAGGGAAAAAAACCATGGGGTCTGTTTTATAATTTGGTGGTGTCTTACCGGAGGGCCCCACAGTGGTGGTCACAGGAGGCAGTGGCAGTGCTGAAGTAGGTAATTATGCAGGAGCTCTGCTCCGCCCTTGGGCGCCGGCCTCTGCTCCGCCCTTGGGCGCCGGCCTCTGCTCCGCCCTTGGGCGCCGGCCTCTGCTCCGCCCTTGGGCGCCGGCCTCTGCTCCGCCCTTGGGCGCCGGCCTCTGCTCCGCCCTTGGGCGCCGGCCTCTGCTCCGCCCTTGGGCGCCGGCCTCTGCTCCGCCCTTGGGCGCCGGCCTCTGCTCCGCCCTTGGGCGCCGGCCTCTGCTCCGCCCTTGGGCGCCGGCCTCTGCTCCGCCCTTGGGCGCCGGCCTCTGCTCCGCCCTTGGGCGCCGGCCTCTGCTCCGCCCTTGGGCTTCAAAGAAATGGAGGCCGGAGTTGGCTCCTGCGCTACTGAGAGCTCAAGCCGAGATCTCCATCTGCGCATGCACCAACTCTGGGCGTCATTATTTGAAATACTCACTGCTGCCGGCCGTACAGATGCCTGCCGCCACCGCTGCCCGCACAGATGCCCGCCGCCGGTCACACAGAGCCCCTCCGCACAGAGCAGCACTGCATTGCCACTACTTCCTGTGACCCTCTCCACCACCCCCCGGTAAGCTATATTCAGATTTTAAGACGCACCACTTATTTTCCTCTCAAAGTTTTGGGAGGAAAGGTGCGTTTTATAATCTGAAAAATACAGTATCGATAAAGCTATAAAGGATATAAATTATTCTTGTAGAAAACAATCACATTTATGTAATCTGCAAGATTGAGCTAAAAATAAGAGAACACAAGCTCAAGAATACGGGAAATTAAAGAAGCCCTTTTCCACCGAGATGTTTTTCTTCCCTTTTTCACTATATTTTGGTGGGTAATGAAAGTGGGAAGTCACAGCATGTGACTATACAAGGATCCAATACCAAAAACGCTGACAACTATACAACAAAAACACAAGCTAAAAGACATAATGTGCTTTGTGATCTGCTGGACCCAGAAGTGAGAAAAAAATGATACTACGATAATACACAACAATGAAAACCTCAGACTGCAAACACGAGGCACAAAAACAGCATTGTCAATTTTGGCAACCGGTAGTGGAAAGTTTACCATGTCCTTATTGAAACTGGCAGACGCAGGAGGTAAAGATAAAACTGGTGCCATCTTTTCCAAGAGAACACAAAGCGAAAAGTACGGCATTTGGTGCATCAAGAAGCTTCATCGAAACGTCGGTGCAAAGAGGTAGCGCAAAGTAAAGCAGTGAGATGGCTACAACGTGCACAAAAGTGTGACAAGAGTCACCTACAAGAGCGAGCGCACAGGACGAGGAAATCTGCACTCGTGTGTCTGTTGTTTAGTTTTATCATTATTTCTAACACTAAATTTACTTTAGTTTTGTTTTTTACAAACTGCGTGGCTTTGCAAAACTGGAAAACCCCTTTAAAATCACTGCTTACTGCTAAGAGCAACAGCTCTAGTGTCTAAAAAGTCCCTAAAAGCAGAGGAGAAAGCTTAGGCTGCTTTCACATGTCCGGTTTTTGCCATCAGGCATGATCTGGCGAAAAAACGGATCCGTTGCATACGTTTTTTCCATGCATTCCTTCCGTGTTTTTTGCCGGATCCGTTGTGATACGGAGCATGCTCAGTTAAAAAAACCGGATCCGTCGTTGGAGTCCGTCATATGCTGGATGACTACGGATCCAATGCCCATTGGCTTCCATTATACAACGTGCCGGACGGCGCTGGAGACAAAAAAAGTTGCATGCTGCGTCCTTTTCGGCAGCCGGACGAAGAAAATTCGCCGGATCCAGCGGACGCCGCATGCAACGCAAGGCCATCCAGCACAATCTGGCGCTAATACAAGTCATTGGGGAATAAAACTGATCCGGCACCAGATCAGTTTTATCCGCAGTTCGCGGGATTGTGCCTGACGGCAAAAACCAGATGTGTGAAGGCCGTCTTAGGGTACTTTCACACCTCCGGTTTTTCTTCTGCGGCACAATCCGGCACTTTGCAGGAAAATCGCAACCGGTTTTTTTTGCTGCCGGTTGCGATTTTCCTGCATAGACTTTAATTAGTGCCGCATTGTGCCGCATGGCCTTGCGTTCCATCCGGTTTTTGCCGCATGCGGCAGATTTAGCCGATGCGGCGGCCGGATGGAACGTTGCCTGGCACGTTTTTTCGTGCGGCAAAAAAAAACCGCATCGCGCCGCATTCGGCCGATGCGGTGCATCTCTCAATGCATGCCTATGGCGGCCGGATGCGGCGCGATGCGGCAAATACCGCATCCGGCCGCCGCATGCGGTTTTTGCCACTGCGCATGCTCAGTAGCATGCCGCAAGCGGCAAAAACCGGGCGGGCCGCATGGGAAAAACTTATGCAAAGGATGCGGTGTTTTCACCGCATCTGTTGCATAGCTTGCACAGCCGGATTGAGCCGCAGGGCTCAAGCCGGATGTGTGAAAGTAGCCTTAGAAAGTATCCAGTGCAAAGGCTCAGGACTTGTTACATGAAGAGCCCCACCCACTGCACACTTGCAATAAGAGTACGAGGGGTTAAAAGGGAATCCTTAACCCTTTTGAGGTTTTTATGTTATTAATATGGGCATACAGGTTTCATACAGGTGAAATTAGCCATACCGGTATGCCTCCTGCACGATGGCTTGTTCTGTAAAATTCATCTTTTATAGCTTTGGTCTTCCAGGATATGGGGCGCGCACTGCCCGGAAGATAAACCTGCCACCAGTCTACACTAAGACAAGGTTTCTGCAAGATCAAAGCTATGAAGATGAATTCTCCAGAACAAGCCCTCATCCAGGAGGCGTACAGGTATGACCAATTTCACCTGTATACAACCGATTTAACTGAAAAAGCTCCAAAGGGGTGACCGATTCCCTTTAAGACTGGTATGATCAGCCACAGATACGTTATGAGACTTACCCTACACCTCTTTGGTGCTCTCAGAGGGAGTGAGGGGTCCGAGCCGCTGACAGACCATCTATAAATAATTATCTTGATGCTAAGAATATAGTCTGGGTGAATGGCGAGCGCATCAAAGGTCGCACTAACATCTTAGGGCTCGGACGTCTTCTGCAGTATTTTGGTTCGTTAGTACATAGGAATGTGTGATTATTGCACTCCCTATTTATGGAGGTAAACATAACCAATACCTGGGCCACATCTCGCGTCCCCTCTATAATGATCTCCGGTCGCGTCCACTGCAGGCAATCACTGTCAGCACCAGTGACGCTTGCATGGATGGCACGTGACGGCCGGATCCGATGACTGACGATCTGTGCACGTGCCTATAACACTATACGTTATTAGAGGAACTACCTTGGGGCACTCATAGTGACTACTCCCGAGTTATAGCACGGAGACCAGTCCAGAAATGGATTCACATCGCTGTTTGCTGGTGGAACCGGCCAAGAAGTTGCTGACAAACACACGT